>NC_067161.1:4350000-4525000 GCF_903995435.1 Acomys russatus
TCTCGATTTTCATTTGTTTTGATTTTCCTGAGTCTTTATAGCAGACACAGGAGAAAGCCATGTGCAGTCCTGCGAGGCATTAGGATGGGGTTTTTAAAAAGTCCTTGAGTGTCAGGCATGATGGCTCACACCTGTAACTCTAACTTTAGGAGGCAGAAGGAGGAGGATTACCACAAATCCGAGCAACCGAAACCAGCCTGGACTATGTTATAAGAATGTGTCTCAAGAAAAATAAAATCATGAATTATATCTAGAATTTTCCACTTAATATTTTCAGGCCCTGGGTGATGGAGTAGTTGCAATTGCAGAAGTGGAATTATGGGTAAGGGGAGTGGGGGGTCTGCCCTATGTATATATGGAAAGAGAAAGGTGGCGATTTTATGTTAAGGATCTGGTTCATGCTGGTTAGAGACCTGCATGCACGTGTGCAAGGTGAGGTGGCAGGGAGGAAACCCAGGGAGGGGCCTGCGCTTTTGCTGTCTTTGCTAGATATTCCCTGTTTGTTTGTTTGTTTGTTCATTCGTTTGTTATTTTTGTTGTTGTTTTGTTTGAGGAGGTCAGCCTTTTGGGCTACTCAGGCCTTCCACTGATCAGACAAAACCCACCCACCCACCTCTGGAAAGGCTATCTGTCTGCTCCAAACCCCATGAATTCAAATGCGGGTCTCATCCTAAGTATGCTCCCAGCAACACCCAGCCATACTGGCCTGCAACACACCTCCCCTGGGCCTGGTAGCTCAGGCCTGAGATTCTACCGCTCAGGAGGCTGAGGGAGAGGAGAAGCAGAGGTTTAGTTCAGGACTAGCTTGGGTGGCTTTAATAAGACTCTATCTCAGAACTGATTCTTTAAAAGTGGCAGTGGTGGTGGTGGGGGGGGGGGGTATAGCTCTGTGGTACAGTGCTTGCCTGTCAAGCAGGCAGCTCAGTCCCCAGTACCACACAGCAACAGCAGGAACTGTATTCCCGATGACTACTCATTTATTTGGATGAGGTTTACTTATTCATGTGTGTGGATGGGGGTGGACACATGCTTGCCAAGGCACACGTGTGAAGAGTCAGAGAAGAACTTGTAAGGGTCAGTCCTTTCTCTTCTCCCGTGTGGCATGGACTGGCATGGGAAAAGTGTCTTTGCCCACTGAGCCGTTTCGCCAGCCCCCCACCAACACTTTAATGGGACCAGATACATGGCATTTAAAAAAAAAAAAAAAAAAAAGCAGAAACCTTTTCCAATTCCCCTCCGGCCCCTTAAAGAGCTTCCTCTTGGCTTTGCACTAACACATTCGAAAACTTCCCATCCTCACTTGGCATCCTGTTTCAGCAGACAATTAGCTGGCTAGGCATGTGAGGCCTTCAACAGTGAGGCGTGCAGGCCGGATGCCCGTAAGGTGGCTTTGCTTCCACGTCACTCTCACAGGAGGCTGTTGATGGTGGCCGAGGCTGACCTTCCACACCGAGTAGACACACTTTGTCTTATGAAACTGAACACTTAAGAGTGAGCAAATGACTGTCCGGTCTGCAGGAGTCAGACATCATGAATGCTCTGTGGGGAGATGTTCATGTGGACCGGCTGGTGTAATTCCTAAACACCCCTTATTGTCCCCACAACAGCTGCCCATTGTTTCTCCTCCTAGAGGAAGCCCAGGTGGCTTACATCCTACAAGAGCTGTGGTGGATGAGTGGCAGCAGGGAAGGCAGGAGATGGGGGAGGGGATTCTGAGGAGTGTATGCGAACCACAGGTCTAGGTCCAAAGCGAATGCGAGCTGTGACCCAGGGGACATAAAGTCTGGTTGCCCTGAATGAAATGCTCCACTCTGGAAGTGGTTTCACGAGCTTCTTGTAGCCGCAGAACAGCAGCAGGTCACCAATCAAGGCGTTCATCAGATGCACCGGTGAGGAGGGCAGCAGGTAGGTGTTGGAGGGTGGTCCCTGCTAGAGGTGTCAGACGCCACCTGCTGACATTCTAGGCTTGTGTGGTTGGTGGCTGCTGCTCTGGCAAGCTTGTATGATCCAAAAGGATTCATCTGATGGCCACAAAACGTTAAGTCCCACAACAGAGGATGCCAATGAGTTGCTGTTGAGGGGACTAACGATAGGACAAGGTAACGTGGCTCTAGACCTGCCGCATTCTGACTCGCTTCAAGCACAGTGCTCTCATCGGCCAGCCTTGTAGGATCTTTAACACAGGTGTGGCCTTGTTCTGGGTACCCTGCTCGTAAGGGTCTACTTCTTCACTGCTGGCATCTGCAGCGTGCCAGGCTCTAGGCAAAGCACTTTCATTTAACTATCTCCCAGCAGGAAGAAGGTATGCCCATGTCATCCCCAGTTTTTGGAGTTGGGAAACCAAGGCACAATGGTTATGCAGCTAAACCCATCCAGATTGCCCGGATCTGGCCTGTGGCCTTCCCCCCCCCCCCCCCCCCCGGTTTTGTTTGGTTGGTTGGTTGGTTTTGGTTTTTGGTTTTTCGAGACAGGGTTTCTCTGTGTAGCCTTGGCTGTCCTGGACTCACTTTGTAGACCAGGCTGGCCTCGAACTTACAGAGATCTGCCTGCCTCTGCCTCCCGAGTACTGGGATTAAAGGCGTGCACCTTTCATGCAGTGTAGAGAACCCAAACCCAGAGCTCTGTGCATGCTAGGCAAGCGCTTTACCACCCGAGCCGCATCCCCAGCCAGCCTGTGTTTGTGTCTCCTTCCGCTGGAATTACTTCCTGCTCCTGGTCGGCTTTCTGACTCCTTCCTCTATTGACTTACTAGTTAATCAGATAGACACCTGGTTTCCTAGATGGTTCGCCTGCAAAATCCATCCACAGAAGTGACAGCTCTTGTCCCTTATGAAAGAAGTGGCCATTAAACAGAGGTCATTTGGGATCCCTTCCAAGTCACCAATACAAAGTGCTCTAAAAAGTAGGGGCAGGTCTTTGAGTCTCCGTGCAGCTAGGGGTGGGTACTTTTTTCTAGAGTAGCCTGTCTGTGAACCATGTGGCCTTATGTCCTCCAGCTGGCCAGTCTGGTCTTGCTCATGTGGTCGCTGGACAAATGCACCTCTCAAAGCTGTCAGTCAGAATCGGGGCAGCTTCCTTTCTGCCACATTTTGCAGATGTAACAAGTTGTGAGGTCAGCTAAGGTCCAGTGGTGATGAATCCCACATGGCTTAGTTAGTTGCTTTTGTGTTCCTGACAAAAACAACTTAAGGAGAGAAAGGTCTGTTTGGCTTCTGATGTCAGAGGGATTTCACCCTGTGGCGATGGGAAAGGCTTAGCAGTAAGAGTGTGTTCCCAGGGCTTCTCAGTCTTAGTAGACCAGGAGACAGACAGCGAAGGAACCAGGGACCAGGCTGTCATCTTCAAAGACCCAACTCTTATTGCCTGCTTCCAGTTCGGCCTACCTTCTAGAGGCTCCACAGTGTGGGGCATTGAGATAACTGTGGGAAAAGGGCCTCGCCACTGACCCTGATGACCTGAGTTTGAGCCTGAGGCTCCATACAATGGAAAAAGAGAACTGACTCCCAAAAGTTGTCCTTCCACCTCCACACATGCACTGTGGTACATGCAAACACCACAGACAGACAGACGGACGGATGGACGGACAGACAAACAGATAAGTGTAACATTCCAAAGCTCACCTAAACTAGCTCAGAACCAAGCATTCACAGCCTGGGCTTGTGAGAGCCATTTTATTTTATTTTATTTGTTTTTTGAGACAGGGTATCTTTGTGTAGCCTTGGCTGTCCTGGACTCGCTCTGTAGACCAGGCTGGCCTCGAACTCACAGCGATCCACCTGCCTCTGCCTCCTAAGTGCTGGGATAAAAGGCATGTGCCACCACACTCCGCTAGCCATTTTAATTAAATCAATTAACACTGCTTTCTCATGGGGCCAGGGTCACTTGGTCTCCCAAGTGCTAGGATCCCAGGGATATCACCCTGTCCAGTTATGAGGTTCTGGAGGCTTTGCACCTGCTAACAAGCATCCGAGCAGCTGGGCTGCAGCCCCAGCACCATTGCTGGGAAATGTTAACCTTTCTCCTTTGTGCACATAAGAGAATCTGCTCTGTTTTTGTTTGTTTGTTTGTTTGTTTTGAGATTATAATTTAATTACAACATTTTTTCTGTTTCCTTTTCTCTCTCTAAACCCTCCCGTATACACCTCCCTGCTCCCCTTAAAATTCATGGCCTCTTTTTTCACTAATTGTTATATTCTTAAATAAAACCCATTCAGCCCATCCAATTTTACTTGTATGTGTGTTTTCAGGGCTGGCCATCCTTCTAATGTTTTTGTCTGGCTTGCGGTCAGGGTCCTGTTGGCCTCACAGACTGATCAGTGGGTAGGGAGGATTGTTGACCCCTCTTCAGCTCCCAGGAATTGGGGTTATTCCCCTTTAAATGTGAGGCTGTCTGGGCCTGGAACTTTCTCCCTGTGCCCTCCTCATGGTTCTTCAGTCCTGTTAACCTTCTGCAGTGGGAGGTTCAGCTCCTGTTGGGCCCATGCTCCCTTGCGTGGGTTCATCTAGGCGTCTTGGGGCATTCTCTCTCTGTCTGGTTCTGCCTATCATATGGCTCGCCTCAGAGACAAGCTCAGGTGATACTTACTTCACCCAGGGCATACCATGCCCACCGCATATGCTACCAAGCCACATCTGTTTATGTATACACCCTTGGACTTCCGGGGCTCAAAAGCTCCTAGGATGCACAGACCCACTGTACTCAGGTATCCATGTGTCATGGGTGGGGGGGGGGGTGGGGTGGCTGGTACACAGCAGGTACTCAATCAGTGTTCATTTCATGTATAATGGCTCCTTTGGGAGAGTCTGGTATACTCTTGGCAGTACGCACTGGCTACCCTATTGTTGATATCATGGTTATTATGCCACTGGGTTGGATGACCTACAGGAGTGCAGACAAGTCATTCATTCTATGTGGCTTCCGCACTGGGGCTCTGCCAAATTCCAGTGTCCCGCCTGCGGCCATTCCCGGACAGAGCCAAGTGCTGGCCTTTAGCCCAGAGCCCCAGAGTGAATCCAGAGCATGATATTGGGCCTCCCTGGGCCCATGGGCTTCCACTGTCCCCAAGACATCCCAGAAGCCTCGATAGTCTCTTCTGGCTGGTGTCCAGACACCAAGACAGGAGGCTGGGTGGCTCTCTGTCTTCCTAAAAACAGAAGCCAGAGCCACTTTCTGCTGGCATGCTAAGGGGATGGGAGAGGCCTGGGATCCAGGCAGCCTGGGGTGGAGGCACCAGCTCCAGGGTGGGTACCAGATTTCCTCAGTTGGTGTGGCCCAGCATCTCTTTGGTTCACCCTTCCCAGTGTTAGGCCAGTACCCAGGCAGCAAGGCTGTGGGTAGACGGGCTCTGACTAGTGCTGTCTGGCTCTCATCAAGCTTAGGTCCGCCTTGGAAGGCCCCACACCTCCAGCCTGCCCGTGTGCCCGTCCCTCTGGGAGGGACCTAGCCCAGGCCTCGGTGTCAGGACTTAGCTGGAGGCTGCACGACGTTCCTTGGCACGGATGCGGCCTGTGCCAAAGCCACTTCCTCTTGGCGAAAGCTGAGGTCCTGGGCTCTTGCCCAGAGGATTATGTGGAGGAAGGACAGGAGGGGACCCCAGGCTGCCTGTAGGCCAGTTCTGAACCCTTCCCATCAACAGAACCCTGCTAGTGGTACCCCACAATTCTTGGCAAGGGGAGTGTGGTGTCTGGGCATGGGAGGGCCAGTGAGTCAGCAGCCCTTCTGTGCTTTCCTTAGCCCCTGAATCTGTGAAGGAACAGGAGAAGGGAGAACAGAAAAATGTCCCCCAATTCAGAATTGGCCAATCAAGGAGTGTGTCCTGCTCTGACGCCTTCAGAAGCCTCAGTTTGTCATCTGTGGAATGGGGATAGTGAGCCCTTGCTCAGCTAGCTTCATGAGGGTTGACAGCAAGACACGCTGTGGAAACCCAGCCTCCACCCTTCACACTGTGTCTGATTTTCACATGGGGTGGCCCCTCAGGGCACCCATCTCCCGGAATCTGTTCTGGCTCCTACAGATCTCAGCGTTCCAGCCGCCCACAGTGGGATTTGCTGGTCTTCCCTGAAGAATGCCATATGTGGATAGCTCAGCCTGGGGCAGCAGCAGCTGCTGAGGTTGCACGTGGCCAGGATCCTGGGCAGACAGAGCTAGGAGAGGGACAGGGAGCAGGGAGACTGAGAATGTGCTCTGAGGTGGGGGGGGGGGGGGGGAGGGAGGGGACTTGTATCTATGGCTCTGCAACCAAGGCCCTGTTTTTTTGTTTTTGGGGGGAGTTTTGTTTGTTTGTTTTGTTTTTTTAATGTAGGAATAATATAGAAAGAAACATGGAAAATAGAAGAGACAGAGATGAGAGTGGCTTGGGAGAGGGGAGAATGTTTGTATGATGACCAGACAGCGGTGACTGTTATACACAGGGACACTTAGGTGATAGGAGTTGGGAGGGGCAGCTGATGGCAAGGGAACACCCTTCTCAAAGCAACAACTTAACGAGGGTGTGTGTGTAAGGGCGGAACCTTGAGTACAGCAGACACAAAAGCCCTGCCTCAACACCACGGAGGGTGCGCACCCACTCCTGAAAGTTGTCCCCGGTCAGCATATGTGCACCCCAAACACACTAAATAAACAAACAACATCAAAACAAGCGCAGTTAACAGGCTGTCACGATGGCTCAGTGGATAAAGGCGATGGCCTCAGGTCCTGGCTACCTGAGCTCGAGCCCCAGGACCCACATGGTGGAAAGAGACAAAGAGCTGGCTCCACAGTTATCCTCTGATCGCCGCAAGCATGCTGTGGCATGCACATACCCACAGTCACGCACTGAATAAATAAATGTAATAAGTATTTTAAAAAGGAAGTTAATAAGGGGGCTGAGGAGACAGCTCAGCAGGCAAAGTGCTTGCCTTGTGAGCATGAGGACAGGAGTTCAGGTCCCCAGAAACGGTGTGAAAACCAGCCCGGAGCTGTAACACAGCTCCGCTTTGCTCCCCTGCCCGTCTCTCCTCTCCCCTCCCCTCCCCTCCCCTTCCTCCCTTCTCCTCCCCTTCCCTTCCTCCCCTCCTTCCTCCTCTCCTCTCTTTTTCTTTTCTTTCTTTTTTTTTTCCGGGGCGGGGGGGGGGCAGGTTTTCTGTAGTCCAAGCTGGCCTCAGACTATGTAGCCAAAGCTGGTTTTGACCTCCTGGTCCTCCCACCTCCACCTGGATGAAAAGCTTAACATAGTCATTGTCTTCAAGTGATTGCTTTAAAACCTGAACAGGATGCTGTGTGTCACTACTATGAATGGCCTCATGAGAGAGAAAGAATCTTTTAAAAAAAAACACAACAAACTGAAAGATGCTATTAAATACTATTTACAGGCTGTGTGGGGTTGGAGGGGGCAATACAAACAAGGTTATGAGCCAGCTGTGTCTTTTTCCACAGGGTTTTCAGAAAGGTTAGAATGGGTTCTCCCATGCTATGTGGGGAATTAGTATTATCTGATGCCACGTTGGTGCACGACCAAAATCAGGCCTTGGGCCGGCAGGATGGCTCATTGAGTAAAAGTGCTTGATGCCAAGCCTGAAGACCTGAGTTCAAGCCCCTAAGCCCACAGTTGAAGAAGCGAACCAGATCCCAAGACCTGACCTCTGATTTCCAGAAGCATTCTGTGGTGCCTGTGCCCCTCCCACATACACACATTCACACCAAAGGATAAACGAATAGAAACAGCAGCTCTTATCTGAACACCATCCTTTTGAAAAGTGGGTTGAAGCTTTCATTCACTTTTTTTTAGGACGTGTGTATGTGTGTGTGTGTGTGTGTGTGTGTGTGTGTGTGTGTGTGATGTGAGCAGGGCACTAAAGCACACCATTGCAGTCCCCGAGTTTTGTCCTGGTGCCCGAGCTTTTGGGCATCTGAGGGTGCTGTCACATTCAGCCTGGCTAGTGAGCTTTTATTGGAAGGTCAGAAGTGCAGCCATTTGGAGGCAGTGTGTGGTGGCACTGGGCACAATGCCGGCCTCAACAAAGGGCAATTTGTTCCTTAGGAAGGAATTGGAGGAATCTCTGAGTTGGTGAACTGGCTGCTTCAGGAATGGCTGCCCGGACCTTCCTGGGTGTGTTCTATGGCAGCAGAGCTCCTGGGGCTCACGTGATGAGTCCTAGTCTCAGAAACCTAGCCCCTGTGTGAGCCCACAAGCCTCTGTCAGTGCCAGAGTGTGTCAGAGAGGAGAGCTGACAGAGAAAAGCAGAGGGTGTGTCTGAGGCGAGTGCACCAGAGGAGGTGGCAGGACAGTTGGCACGAGAAAAGCTTAGCCTTGGACAATTCCATTTTCATACCTGTGGGCACTCAGACCCTGGGGTGAAAGTTCCGTGGAAGCTGGCTCCTTACTTTATCCAAGAATGTCTCTATGCCCATGCTATAATGTGGAGAGTACACAGCTAGGTGGAGAAGCCAGGCACAAAAGCTCACACAAGCTGTTCCATTCCATTCTCTAGTGTCCCCAGTCGACCAGTCCAGAGACTTAGGGCTGAGTGGGGGAGGGATGGCTGCATACTGGGTGACAGTCTCATGTTAGGGTTGTTGTAGCACTGGGGCGTGGTAACATATATATATAGTGTCTGAACATAATGCCATTAGGAGCAAATTTAGTTTTATTCATATTTTACCACAATAAAGAATCTTTCCCTGAAAATAACTGTGGGTGTTATGCATGTGTACACATTTGTGTGTGGACCCATTCGCCGGTGTGTGTCCACTCGCTGGTGTGTGTCCACTCATGTACTGGCCAGAGGTCACTATCAGCTGTCTTCTTCCCTCAGTCTCCATCTTGTTTTTCAAGACAGGCTTTTTGTGAACGTGGAGTTCCCCGTTTTGGCTAGACTGGCTGGCCAGGAAACCCCCCAGGATCTGGCTATCTCCTCCCCATTGCATGGGGTGGGGTGGGGAGGTAACAGGCACACCTTGCCACCCCTGACTTTGTATGTGGCTCTGGACTCACTCCTCGTGCGTTGCAGCTCCCTGGCAACAGACGACTCTTGGACTGGTCCCTTTCCCCTTCTATCCTCCTCCTTTCTCCTGTTCTTGTTTTCTCTCTGTCTCTCTGTGCCTGTCACTTTCTCTGGGTCTCTCAGTCTCTGTTGGTCTCTGTCTCTCTCCCTCTCTCTGACACACACACACACATACACACACATATACACACACATACACACACACACACACACACACACACACACGCACGCACGCACGCACGCGCACACACTCCAGGATCTGGCATGTTTAGGCCAGCTCTCTGTCACCAAGCTAGACCTCCAACCCAGATGGCTCTGTGATTACAAAGGAAAAGTAAGTGAGCGTGGCAGCTCATAACCAGCTGACCAGCTGGCCCCACCAACCACGGGACAGACAGACACACTATGCTGATGGCATTCCTGCTAAGAAAAGAGCCTGCACTGAGTTGTGGGTGTGGTAACAGTCTTAGCTGTCAACTTGATGAGATCTAGAGTCACTGGGGAGACAGGCCCGTGGGGATTGTCTTGACTACATTAACTGAGGCGGGAAGACATGCACTCTGGGCGGCGCCATTCCCTGGGATGGCTCCTCGGCAGCACCAAGAGAAGAAAGTGAGCTGAGTACAGGCACCCATCCCTCTCGGGTCCTTTGTTCACACACTGAGTGCCTTGGGAAGGCCTGTCTTTCCCGAGTGTGCTATAGTGCTTCGCTTTCCCCTTGCAGTTGCCTCCTGGTCTGTATTATTCATATGGTCCTATCAGAGTTCTTTAAAATTACCCAGGAATCCCAGGGGTTGAACATCCAGTCTTGTCAATCATAATCTCAGTCCAAGGTGTCAGGCTTCCGTGTCACCTAGTTGCACAGCCTCACGCTAAATGCAAGGGGTTCTGGGAAGTGTTGTCTTCCTGTGAGATCAGAGAAGAAAAGGAAATCAAACTTGTCTGCCATACATCAGAAGTATACTTCAGGAGTCAAAACTGTTCAAATGTACATGCCAGCTGATCTCAGTGGCACAGAACTTTAGTCCCAGCACCTGGGAGGCAGAGGCAGGTGGTTCTCTGTGAGTTCCAGGCTAGCCTGGTCTACCTAGTGAGTACCGGCTCAGTCAGTACTACACAGTGAGTCCCTGTCTCAAAACAAAAAACATAACAACAACAACAACAACAAACACCCAAAATATACATGGGTTCATGTAAGATGTGTGATATGTGTAGGTGTGCATGCCACAACACACGTGTGGAGGTCCAAGGACAACTTTGTGCTGTCGGTTCCTTCTGGCCACCTGTAAGAAGGTTCCAGAGATTGACCTCAGGTCATCAGGCTTACATTGCTCATGTGACAGTGCGCATGGGCTCTGCTGCTTTTGAGACAGGGTTTCACTCAGGCTGGCCTGTTGGCCTCTAACTCACCATGGTGCTGAGTACTTGGAATTCTAATTCTCCTTCCTCCATTTCCCCAGTGCTGGGACCACAGGCATGTGCCCCATGCCTATACAGTGTGTGTGTGGTGGGGGGGGGGGAGGGGGGGAATCGAACCCAGGGCCTCATGTGTGCTAAGCAAGAGCTCTCCAAGTTGAGCTACTGTTCCAGCTAAATTAGAGAAAGATTTTAATTGGTCTTCACCCCCCTGCTGCACCAAGATCCAGAATTGCAGAGCCCTCCTGACGTTGGTATGGTGAACTCGCCAGACAGGAAGGTGGGAAGAGCTGTCCTCCACTTCTCAGGTCCTGTTAAAAGTTGTTGATTTGAGTTGTGTCTTGTCGTTGACAGGTTTGGATTTGTCTCTCCCATCTACTTTGGCTCCTCCTTCCTCTCTGGACTTCCCAGCTGCCCCGTCGGCCTTCACTGCCCTGTGAACATGTTGGTGATTCTTGCCTTCATCATCCTCTTCCACATCGTCTCTGCGGCGCTGTTGTTCATTTCCACCATTGACAATGTACGTTCCTCTTCCCCCTCCCCCCCCCCCACCCACCACCTAGGAGTCATGGGGCCCAGGAGACCATATCAGGGTGGAGAATGGAGCGTGTGATCGTGACCTGGGGGTGTCCCCTCTGCTGAGGCATCTCTCCAGCCCAGGCCTGGGTGCTCTAATCCTGGGATGAGGTCCCACAAGACAGGGTTAGTGGATGTGATGAGCACTTCCCAGAAGCCCCTGCGGGTGAGCTCAGCCCCTCCCAGAAGCCCCTGCGTGTGAGCTCAGCTCTACTAAAGTTCTCAGCCTCCACACTATTGTCATTTGGAGCTAGACAATTCTCTTTTTTTTTTCCTATTAAATATTTTTTTGTTTTATTCTTTAAATTTACTTATTTTATTTTATCTATATGGGTATTTTGCCTGCATGCTTTTGTGTAAACCACCTGTGTGTTCCTGGTGCCCAAAGAGGTCAGAAAAGGACCTTGGTCCCTGAAACAAGAGTTACAGATGGTGTGAGCCACCATGTGGGTGCTGGGAATTGAACCTGGGTCCTCTACAAAAACAGCAAATGCTCTTAACCACTGAACCATCTCTCCAGCTCCTGTTTTACTTTTTTTTTTTTTTTTTTTTTTTTTTGGTCTTTCAAGACAGGGTTTCTCTGTGTAGCCCTGGCTGTTGTCCTGCTTTGTAGACCAGGCTGGCCTCGAACTCACAGCGATCCACCTACCTTTGCCTCCCGAGTGCTGGCATTAAAGGCATGTGCCACCACGCCTGGACTTACTTTTTAAATTAGAATACAAAATAAGTTCTCCAAAGCTTTGACTGTTAGACTTCAGATAAGAGGTTAATATCTAAAAATACAGAAAGAACTTCAAACTTACACACACACACACACATACACACACAGAGTTAATAAATGGATCAACAAACTGAACACATAGTTCTCAAAACAAATACACATAGCAAATAAATATTTTTTGAGGTGTTCAACATCCTTAGCCATTGGGGTATCAAATGAAAACTACTGTGAGATTGCGTCTTACCCCTGTCAGAATGACTCTCCTCCAGAAAACCAATGACAACGTGCAGCTCAGCGATGTAGCCGCTGGTAAGTTCCCTGTGTCCCACCCACGCTCCTGCAGACACCACCAAGTAACCTCAGTGGGTTGTACAGCCGCCAGAAAAGACATGACAGTAGGAAGGAACTTGTTGGAGGATGAGCCATGGTGACAGGGAGAGAAGGAGAGAGGAGAGAGAGGAAAGAGGGAGAGGAGGTGAGAGTGTCCAAAATACATTGTATCCATGTCTGAAGTAGTCAAGGGGGTTCTAGAAAACATACAACCAAGCCAGGAGTGGTGGCGCACGCCTTTAATCCCAGCATTCCGGAGGCAGAGGCACGTGGATCACTGTGAGTTCAAGGCCAGCCTGGTCTACAAAAAGATTCCAGGATAGCCAAGGCCACACAGAGAAACCCTGTCTCAAAAAACCAAAAAGAAAGAAAGAAAGAAAACATACAACCACAAAACCTCCTAAGGGTTTGAGGAGGTGAGGGACTGTGGTGGGATTCTTGTGAGGCAGCTGCAGAAGGGAGCTTGTGGGTGCAGCCATGGCTAAGGATGGATAGATGAAAAAAGCAAGAGGATGAGCCATAAGAACAAATTTACTTTGACCTTGTAAAGCCTAATGCCGTGTGCCCTGATTAAATTTTTTTAAAAAAATAAGGTAAAAATAGAACTGCCACACGGCCGGCTATATACACTACACACCCAGCAGAGTGTATTCCTGAAGGCGCTGTGTCCTACCACAGGGCTGCCTGTACACCCATGACTATTCTCATCACAATGATAACTCCTCTCAGAGGCCTTCTCATACCTTGTGGATGGCCTAGCAACACCTCTGGCCTTTTGTCACTAGGTGTCAGTCTTGCTTCCACTCATAGTTGAAGTGTTTTCTCCAGATGTTGATAGCTGTCCTACAGGGAGCAAAATCAGCCTGGTGATCTTTCCAGGGCATCTCCTACCTGCCCCCTGTGTCTTCTTACTAGCCAGACACTCGTGTTACTAGTCAGACACCGTGCTCACTAAGTGGATGACAGACCTCTGACTTGTGAGTTGTTCCTTCAGAGTCTGGCTGGCAGTTGTATTATTAGCAAGAAATTATTTGATACCCTGTTGGCCCAGGCAGGAAGTGATGCTTCTGACAGAAATGTGGTCCTCACCAAAGGCCGGCTTCATCTGATCTTTTCAAACTACAGAGACCATTAAGGGGAAGAAAATTCCTCAGAAGGCCAAGTCAGTTGGCAATCTCTAGGAATGTGTGTGTGTGTGTGTGTGTGTGTGTCTATGTGGTGCATGTCTGTGTCTTGTGCATCTCTGTGTCTGGTATGTGTCTTTGGTGTGTGTGTGTGTCTGGTGTGGGGGGGTATGTGTGTGTCTATCTGGTATGTGGGTGCATGTATCTATCTGGTGTGTGTGTGTGTGTCTATCTGGTGTGTATGTATGTCTGGTGTGTGTCTGTCTGGTGTGTGGTTTGATGTGTGTGTGTGTCTATCTGGTATATGTGTATCTATCTTGTGTGTGTGGTGTGTGTGGTTTTCTCTGGTATGTGTGTGTCTATTTGGCGTGTGTGTATGTGTGTGTCTGGTGTGTAGTGTATATCTATGTGTATCTGATGTGTGTGTGTGTGTGAGAGAGAGAGAGAGATGTGTATCTATGTGTGTCTGATGTGTGTGTGTGTGTGTATGTGTGTGTGTGTGCAAATTTTAGATTGGCTGACTGGGCTGAGTGGTCCAACAGCAGCTGTCTCATAGTGGAGAGGTCGAGAACCCATGGCTGCTGAGACCTCAGCAGCCCCATCTGGCCCTGAAGTTGGAGGCTCCTGCAGGGCTGCTGGAATTTAGTCCATAGTGGATGGCCACAGACACTGCATTCCTGTGTCAGCAAAGGCTGGAGGCAGTGATGGACACTCTTGCTCAGGAAGACAAGGGCTTGCACACACATCACACACACACACACATACACACGTGTACACACACATGCACACACACATACACATGTGCACACTACACACCACACCAGACACACACACCAACTATACTGCCTCTCTCCAACTTCCTACCATCCAGGCCACCAGTTTATTGGGTACTGCCCATATTCAGGGCAAGTCTTATTTTCTTCCATTATTCTCCCATGGCAATCCCTCTTTGGAAACACCCTCATAGACACACAGAGGTGTGTTTAGCCTCTCCTGGTCATCTGTTTGCCTAACCAGGTGGGCAGCCACAGTCACACATCCCAATAGCTGAAGTGTACTCCGCACATGGCTCCCAGTGCTGTCTGCATAGCCACCTCCTAATTAGTCACCACAGTGGTAACATTACTTATTACACCTGTCACTCCAATAACCCCCCCAATTGGCAGTATTCACCCCCTTGTGTGTATCATCTTGGGTTATCTGGGAGGTAGGGGCTTGCCTCTGATGCTCTGATGGTTCCCAGGAGAAGAGACTGAACCTACAGTCAGTCCTGGCCCTTGCCAGAGTTGGTTTTTTTTTTTTTTTTTATTTGTTTGGTTGGTTGGTTTTTTGAGACAGGGTTTCTGTGTAGCCCTGGCTGTCCTGGACTCACTTTGCAGACCAGGCTGGCCTCGAACTCACAGAGATCCACCTGCCTCTGCCTCCCAAGTGCTGGGATTAAAGGAGTGCCACCATGCCCAGCTGAGTTTACACTGTTTTATAGATAGAGCCAGGAGTTGAACCATCCCACAGGCTTCTGGTTCTAGATTCTTCCAGGGGACACGAGCAGTTCACTTTCTAGAGGGTCTTGCTGAGCTTCTGAGTGGACCAGGCAGTGGTCACACACATGTGTTGGTTTGAAGTATTTGGAGCTGATAAGGAAAGGACCCACAATGGGTTGGGGGGAGGGAACTGGGAGTGAAGTTTCTTCTAGAGTTCCTGTTTGTTTTTTTTCTACAGCTGGTCCTTTGGAATCCCAGAGGTCCCAGGCTTAGTGGAAGGGTTGGGCGGTCACTGGGGCAGGGATGTGCTCCCACACCCAGGTGTTCACTAACTGCGAGGATGGGTGGAGGTGTGCCGGCCAGCGAGTCAGCCACTGGTCAGGGTGCACTTGAAATTGTGCTTAAAGGATGTGAAATAGGAGCCCCGGGGACAGTTACGGATTCAGTGGGTGGGCAGGAGGTGTCCAGCCTTTAAGGGACAGGAAATAGAGCGCAGGCTGGCAAAGGAAGGGGCTGAGACAGGAATGTACCGGAAAATGACAGACGGCACTGGGCTGAGGCAGAGAATCTCCTCTTCGTTTGTCACATAATATCCTCCTCTTAATTTTCATTTTAATTTTTTGTTGTTTGGATACCTTAAAATTTTAAACATTTGTTTATGGTTTTTCATTCCTTTTTAGGGGGTCGGGGAGGCATGAGCCATCTCACCAGCCGATGGATACTTCTTTCAATTAGTTTTTAGGTATCACATAGAGTAATAGTTTTAATCGTGGCATCTTCATACATGAGTGCACTACCTTCTGTTTCCCACCTCTTTTAGGTCCTCCCTCTTCCAGGTTCCGATCCTGGTCCTAGTCCCATGGCCTATGAACACACACACAAACACACACACACACACACACACACACACACACACACACACACACACACACACACACACAAATCCTGAGTCCAGTTCTCCATATACGAGAAATACCAAGCCGGGTGTGGTGGCGCACACCTTTAATGCCAGCACTCGGGAGGCAGAGGCAGGTGGATCGCTGTGAGTTCGAGGCCAGCCTGGTCTACAAAGCGAGTCCAGGACAGCCAAGGCTACACAGAGAAACTCTGTCTTGAAAAACAAAAAACAAACAGAGAGAGAGAAAGAGAGAGAGAGAGAGATACCAGTGTTTGTCTTCCTGAACCTGGTGTGTTTGCCCATCTTCCTCCAAATGTTATGATGTTATTTTTTTCTTGTGGCAGCATAAAGTTCCACGGTGTACGTGTGCCACAGTCATCAGACAGATATGTAGGCTGCTTCCATTTCCTGGCTACTGTGACAGGCTGTCCCCTTGATGTCATCTTTTCTTCTACACCCTGTCCCTTGCTGTTCCTGTAGAACTGGCCTCCATTTACCCTGACCCCCGTTCACTCACTATGTTTCTCCCATGGGTCCTGAGAGCACGAGGCACCTCAGATCCTTCTGAAGACCTGCAGCCTGGCGCCCCAGGGCACTCGGAAGAGACCCAGAACTGATCTCAGGCCTCTTGACTCAAAAAAGTCCCCAGGGGGACCCACTTGTGGTCTGCCCCCTAGAGATGCAGTGAGTCCTGCAGAGGGCCCACACTGACTCCTCCACCCAACTCTGCAGGACTCAGGCTCTGTGTCCTTAACCAGCAGTTTCCGTTCCCTTTGCAGGCCTGGTGGGTGGGAGACGGCTTCTCAGCGGACATCTGGAGAGTGTGCACCAACACCACAAACTGTACAGAGATTAACGACATGAGTGGCACTGAGGCTGAGCCATACGAAGGTGAGTGTGGGTGGGTGGGACTTTAGCATCCCTGCCTCTCTCCTCCCTACTGAGCTGCAGAACAGACCCAGCCAGGTCCGTTCATCAGGCCTAGGTTGGTCTGCTTGCTCTCTGTCCTTTATGTTGTGCCGATGCGAGCCCCAGGAATAGCTAGCCACGGCGGTAAACAGTGTCAGCCAGGATGGCTTGCTGTGCCCAGAGGCAGTGTTTTGGGGCCTCTGCTGTTGGTGTTCCACACCCTCCATGTGGGATTATGTTCAGATTATTGTTCTTTAAATCACAGAGTCAGTGAACTACCATCTAAATCCAGCCCAAGACCTGTTTTGGTGTGGCCCAGGAGCTAAGAATGATTTTGACATCTTAAAAGTGAAAAAAACAAAATCCCCCAAACAAAACACCCCCCCAAAAAACCAAAAACAAAACAATAACAGCAGCAACAAAACCAACCAAACAAACAAAAAACCCAATAAAACAAAACAAAAAAACAGCAAAAAAAAACCCCAAACAAAACAAAACAAACAACAACAACAACAACAAAAACCCAACCCCCCCCCAAAAAAAAGAAGTGTGACCAGAAGCCTAAAGTATTTATCACCTGACTCTTTCCTGGAGTGGGGGTGGAGGAAAGTCTGCCCACTCTGACCTCTTCCACATGTAAATTTATCTGAGCTATATCATCAGTGGTAACCTGGTGTCATGGGTCATGAAAGCAGGAGGAAATGCTAGGCTAAGAGCCAGAGACCCTCAATGAAGGCTGACCCAACTGGCTCCCTCTGTCTCTGTCCTTTAGAGGCCATGGCACTGGAGGAGTCAGTTCTCTGTCTCCTGTGTGGGTTCCAGGGCTCTAACTCTGGTTGTCCAACACAGTGACAGATGCCTTAGCCAGAGCCCACCCTCTCTTCGCTTCTTTGTGATAAACAAAAACAAAATATAAGCAACCCAGATGTAGTTGTAGCTGCCCCTCTCGATCTGCAGGGCTGGTTCTGAAACCCGCAGGAGGATCCCAAAGGATGCACACGCTTACTTGGAGCACATGACCACCCTCCTCCATACAACGCCGAACACAGTCTCTGCATGTCATTCCATTTGTGTGGATCCGCTATGGAACATGGCAAATTCAAAGTTTTCTTTCTGGAGCTTTCTGGGTTCTCATTCAATGAATACACCTAAGACATGGTTGGTGAGTCCAAGAAGGCAGAAGTGGTGCCTATGGAGCTCTTAGCTGGTGTTGTGAGGTGCTGACCCTACAAGTGAGCCGCTTCGTGAAGCCTGCAGGAACCCCCAAACCACAACAAGGTCACCGCCTTCCCCCTGACTGACTTTCTGTTTTTGATGTCCTCTCTGGGCTCCGCCTACACTGACATCATGGGCCACCCGTGGCCCACTCTGCGACTCAATGCCAAGAACCCCCCTCCTAAAAGCACATAGCCATTACATTTGCCTCATCGCAGGATATTAATCACCTGGAGTACTTGCTCAAACTATGGATTCTTGGCCCCTACCCCAGACTAGTGACAGCCAGGTGGGGAATTTACATTTTAAACCAGCCATCCTAGGTGGCTCCTTGTAACATTTAATAAGTAATGTTCAAAGCCACAGAGTCACAACCTTGGCCCACTTTTAAATTCCCTGGAGACTTTAGAAACCCCCAATCAGCGTTCTCAATGCCTGGTGTTCCGGTTCACTTTGTCTCAGGGAAGTCTGGTAGCATTGTTCAGAATAGAGCTATCATTTACGGACCTAAAAACACATGCTTCAGCTGGGCATGGTGGCACATGCCTTTAATCCCAGCACTCGGGAGGCAGAGGCAGGTGGATCACTGTGAGTTCAAGGCCAGCTTGGTCTACAAAAGTAAGTCCAAGACAGTCAAGGCTACACAGAGAAACCCTGTCTTGAAAAAAACAAAACAGGGGCTGGAGAGATGGCTCAGAGGTTAAGAGCACCGTCTGCTCTTCCAGAGGTCCTGAGTTCAATTCCCAGCAACCACATGGTGGCTCACAACCATCTATACCCTCTAGTGGCTTCTTCTAACATGCAGGTGTACATGCAGATAGAACACTCATATATATAAAATAAATAAATACAATATATTTTTTTAAAAAAGAAAAAAACAAAACAAAAAACCAAAAACAAAAAAAACCCCACATGCTTCTTAAGGGCTCGTTGGCTCAGTGGGGTTTGACAGTTGTATATATTCCTAGCAAACCACAACTGCACACTGCACACTAAGTAGAGGACATCCGTAACACCCTTGTGTCCTTTGGCCCATTTCCCTCGATCCTGCCCAGGAAACCCTGTCCCTATGGAACTGTTTCTCGCCTCTCCCAATGGCTTATTTTTACCTGTTCTTGGACTTTGAGGAATGGAGTTAGGTGATGTGTTTGTGCTAGAGGGTATGTTTGCTCACCACAAAGAATTAGGAAGTATATGTAGGCAGAACATTATATACATGATAATAAATAAATCTTTAGAAGAAGAAGAAGAAGAAGAAGAAGAAGAAGAAGAAGAAGAAGAAGAAGAAGAAGAAGGAAAGAAGAAAAAGAAGAAGAAGAAGAAGAAGAAAGAAAGAAAGAAGAAAAAGAAGAAGAAGAAGAAGAAGAAGAAGAAGAAGAAGAAGAAGAAGAAGAATTAGGGTCAGGTGTTCTCTGAGGGACCCAGATGTGTAGCCGGAATGCATCAAGACCTGCTCCTATAAATCAAGCCGTTACAAGCGATGCTCCCTCCAGCTAGTTTCAGGCAAACTAAGAAGCGACAGGTTGAGCCCCAGGTGTTGTAATTTTAAAAGTCTCTGAGCTTCACGGGTAGGAGCTGTGTGCAACCTGGAGCAGGAGGAAGTCACAGGAATGGGTGGTGGCTCCATCTTCTGGTCAAGTTGGTATTTTGATCAAGTGCCTAGCTGGGAGGACTCTAACAGCCACACTGGCCAGGCGCGTCCAATCTGTGGCCCGAGGGGGACAATAGCAACAAATGGGGCCCAACACAAGGCTGGAAACTTAATTTGAGATGTGAGCTTTACCTTGATTGTGCAGATCTCAGTGTGAAGTTTCTAGACCGCAATGTTGTGTTATAATGCCCCAAGGCTGCACTGGCATGCCTGGCTGTAGTCGGATGCTCTCTGTGAAGCCTTGGTCTTCAGCCTTGTTTTCGCCTCCTCCCCACAGGTTACTCCGTCATGCAGGCCGTGCAGGCCACCATGATCCTCTCCACCATCCTCTGCTGCGCCTCCTTCCTCATTTTCCTGCTCCAGCTCTTCCGCCTCAAGCAGGGAGAGAGGTTCGTGCTGACTGCCATCATCCAGCTCCTGTCATGTGAGTGAAACCGGAAGCCGTCGGACCTGCCTGCCCATATAAATGAAAAAGTCAGGAACTCAATCTTAAATTGTACGTCATTCAGATAGCTGCCAGTCTGGGGAGCCAGAGCAAAGCCCGCCTTCCAGGTCCTTTTCTTGGATCCTTGTTGTGGGGAGCAGAGCAAGCGATAAAGCAGTCCCAAGCTCAGATGTGCCCTTCTGGTCAGGTAGCTCTTGTCTCTGAGACTCCCCTTTCCATGATAGTCAGCTCTCCTGCAGACACTACGGCCACCAAGTCCTGCATTCCTTCTCCGTCACCACTTTGGATGGCACCTTGATTTAAGGTTAGCTTGGAACAAATAGATCAGTAGCAGGGAACACACATCCTGCGGAAAGAAGCTTTTCTTATGAGGCTTATGCGGTGCCCCTGCATTGTACCCGCCTCAGGATGACAAGCGGAGGGAAGCTGGGGAGCACTCAAAAAGGAGAAGCTGGCCACACACTAGGGATGGAGGAATTTGGATTTAGTTGGGGGGGTAGGGAAGGGAGGGTCTCCCCAAAGCATGAAGCAGTCTGGGTACAGAGCGGAAGCAACGGTGTGCCAGGCAGAAGTCCTAGGATGAAGACCCCAGAGCTGTGAGGGCCGGGATGTGGAGGGGCCAGACCAAATGTGCTCTCCTAAGCTGTGGAAAGGACCTTAGGTCTGTATCCTAAGCTAGTGGGGAGCCGTTAACGGTTAGGCTAGTTCCAGACTACTGCATGGTCTCCCGTATGCCTGAACCCTGGCTTTGTTCCTGGCAGGTCTGTGTGCCATGATCGGGGCTTCCATTTATACGGACCGGCGCCAAGACCTTCACCAACAGAACTACCAAATCTACCACCTACTGCAAAATGGCAGCTACGGCTATTCTTTCATTCTGGCCTGGGTCTCTTTTGCCTTCACCTTCGTCAGTGGCCTCATGTACATGATCCTAAGGAAGCGCAAATAGGTTTCAGAAGCCCGGCCGCTCTCCCCACAGTATGGCGGCATCCACGTTCACATAACCATTTTGTATATAATCATTTTTTTGTGGTTTTTCTAGCAAACATATTGTTTCCTTTAAAAGTGTTTATAAAAAAAAAGAAGAAGAAGAGGAAGAAGAAGAAGAAGAAGAGAGACAGAGACAGAGACAGAAAGAGGAGTTTCTGCACTCTTGGGAACACAGACCAGACCATGAAAGCTGGCATTCAGAATGTCTGCCCACCAAAGGTCTCAGCAAGGTCCAGCAATGTGGAAATCATTGGATGCTTTTCACCAGTGGATCTGGGATGGGGTGTGGCCAAAATTAGGGAAAGCCTGTCTTTGGGGGGGGGGGCAGAGTCTTTGTAGGTTTCTGCCCTGCCCATCTTCCCTTGCCTACTCCATTCTCACAGCCACAGGTGGGATGACGAGGGGCCCAAATGAAGAGCATCTGGCCTCAGACAGTAACCCTCTTTTGTGTAAGAGGCAGGCAAAGCCCAGCCCTGGGTTGTCTCTAAGGGACTCAGAGTTCCTCAGCCCCACTGCAGTGAGCTGGGCCATCATCCAAGGTTTCTCATGTTTGCTCATGTATGCCTTAAGGATAGTGACCCTTGACCTAGGTGTCATGTGTAGGCACTGAGTTCCCACAGATAACTCCTTGGGGCATCTGTTACATGCAGACTCTCAAGTCCATGTCCGTGACCCGCAAAATTCTTCATCAAAGGGATGGGCTTGGGTGTCTGAATTTCTCATAAGCTCCCTGCGATGTGCTTAGATGCATTAAAACTGGGGCTCAGAGTCCCAGAGCCAGGGGAGCAGAGCCACCATGTAAATGTTCACAGGCTCAGCATGTGGAGATGGTCCCACTGGCAGTCACATCTTGGCCTCTTGGCAGTTCTTGCCACCTCTTCCACAGCTGCTTATATCTGGGCCACTTGTGCCCCACTCCCAGGCCATAAGCCCACCTGGGAGGTGGGCTGGGCAGCCTCCTCTTGGGAGGTCTCTCTTTTTCTTCCTGCTCTTCTTTCTAATGTGGGTGCTTCCATTAGGCCCCCATTTCTGGAGTCTCAGAAGATCCGTCTTCCATTCATCCATCCACTCAGCATCCAACATGAATGGGTCTTGCCACATGCCAGGTATAAGGGGATAACGCTCAAAGCAATTCCTTACAAGAGTCACAGGCTGATGAAGAACACACACCAGAAACCAACTAGAAAAACTACCAACCAGGACAGAGCATCAGGAGTCCCAGCGGATTCAAAACCTCCCCAGGAGGGGGAGCCCACTGTCTGCCTGCCTGCTCTTAAGTGCCTTGAGGTATCTAGACCGCTCTAAACAGAGTTCCATTCAGCTCCAGCAGATGCTGTTCACTGTGTGGTGCCCTCTGGGTTTTACCAGAGAATACTTCAGGGCCACGGCTCTTAAGATGGGCATCGAAGGAGAATCGAGCTGCACTCCAGTCAGTTCCGAGGATACCCTGAAACAGGAGGCTATGGGGAGGTGGTCAGTAGCGCTGGAGGAGTGATGTGCCATACCTAAAAGCCAGGAACTCTACGATGGTCACCTTCATCCTGTGGTACCCTTTCCCGTTATTGAGCCTCAAGTTGGGGAGGTGATTCTGGGACAGAATGTGTATATGTGTGTTGTTTAAACACCATGTGAGCTTCTGTGATGGGGGGGACAGTCAGGCCTAGTGGAGCTGGGTGGGGTGTGCGTCTGAGTGGTTTTAGGGACACGATTGATACCACCTCAGTACACTATTGGCTTCCCTCCCTCTCTCTCTTCCTTTTCTCCCTTCCCTTGAAGAGACTGCCAGGGTGACATGTGGCAGAGACAGGACAAATAACCACCTCTTGCCCTGATGGAGAGCTTTCCATAGCTCACTGCTGCGTGGATCATAGGGTTGGCTCAAAATATCTTGTGAGGCCCAAGGAAGGAAGCCAGTCTGACGTGTCCTCTACACCTCCCCCCTTTTGTGCTTTCCTGTAATAATTGTTTAATAATTGTTCCGATAGTCACGATGGAAGCAAACAGACCACCTCAGAGCCTGAGGCATGAGAGCCTGACCTGAGCCAGCACGAATGCCCACCTCAGAAATCCCAGGGCTGCAGAAGTGTCCCTGTCCAATGCGATGGGACAGTCCTGTGGTTTGTCTTGGCTGCTCACCACTGCGGCCAGCGGTCAGTGCCACATCCATGAGACATGAGAGGTGCCTCTCTCCTGCTCTGTGCCCTGCATTTGAGATGCTATAGAGAGGTGAGGGTGTGAGGGAGAACAGACCTACCCTTCTATGTAGGACTCTCAATCGGTGCTTATCACTAGTTACCAAAGAGCAACAGAGTCAGCTGGGATATCCAAGAAGCAAATATTAGGACCAAACCTGTCACTGTATTTAAAGGAACTTTAGTTTGCACATCTTACAACATTTTTATAAAGTACTGTAATTCATTGGGTGGGGCATATGACAGAGACAGACTAACCCATGTTTGTCATTTGCATTAAAATTATTTTTGAGTCTCTGTTTAAAGAATTCAGATTGTGTTTGTGTGGTGGTGTGTGTTTATGGTTCTGGATGCAAGGGAAGCAACATACTTCCTGTTCCTTCCTACCTTCTGCCAAAGGCTGTGGGCCTGTATATACCCAAGCAAATAGGCTGGCATTCTAGAATGTTCCTTATTAGCTGAAGCTAGATGTGGACAAACTGAATGTGGACCTACTATGCCCAAATTTAAACTCATTTCAAACAGCCACCTCCCTCCCCAGGTGCTGTATCATAAACACACTCACCTGGGGTTGTCACTTACCACATACTGCAAGGCTGAGTTTTGTCTACCAAAAGCAGAGGTAACAGGGAAGTGCTATGGAAACTTAATGTTGACTCTTGTTTGAGAACATGTGTGATTTCAGGCAGTTAGATACTGTCTGCTACTTAACATTCCTTTAGAGTAGTCCAGATTCTCCAAAGCCACCGTCTCTCAACATCCCCCATGGTGGTAGCACCTGGAGTCAGACACTGTGGTGGCAGGGAGCTGTGGGAGGTCCCATCAGGATGGTGATGCTCATACCTCACAGGCCTGCCATCCCAGTCCCAGTGCTTGGGAGGTGGAGTCACCATCAAGATCTGCCTGGGAAACTTGGTGAGACCCACTGTAAAAATATAAAATAAGAAGAGGGCTTGAGGGGTAGCTCAGAGACGAGGCCTTGCCTGGCATACAAGGCGCTGGGTTCCTGCCTCAGGGAGGGGGAGGGATAACATAAATTTTAGGGCAAGCAGCCAGTGTTGATTTCTCATCACTGCCTAACCTCCCCCTTCCCCCTTTTCCATCATGGTTGGGTATAGCGACTGCTTACACCTGTACATAAGATCTTGGTGTTCGTTGGGTGTGGGTGGTTGAATACTCTCTAAAAACTTGGTGTTCACATGCGATCCTTTCTCAAAAACAGCTTAGTGATCTTGGAGCAAATGGCCCCATGTGTCCATTTGTTCCTTCCCTGCTTTTCTTTTTTTTTTTTAAACATAGATTGCTGGAATCAAAACATAGTTTGCTGGATCTTTGGGTTAGCAAGGCAAGCAAGCACTTTGTCTCCCAAGGTGTAGGCACAGCCCAAATTGAGTTCTGTTTGTTTGTTTGTTTGTTTGTTTGAGAAAGGAAAAAGCCAATATGGACACAAAGCCTAAAACATTTTCGGGGGAGAGGCAGCAATGGCCACAGCCCTCTGAAGATGGCCACAGCAGCAAAGACCCTCCCCACCCCATCCCCCATTGAGAAACTTCTGTGATGAAGCTTGGGGGTTACTCCTTGATGCAAACCTGCTTCCACCAGAACACAACCATGTGCTGACTTCTCTGAATCTCAGCTATGGGGGGAGGGTTTGCTCCTTTTTCTCCTCTTGTAGAGTATTGCCACACTGAGATAAATTGATAGTTTGTGTTTGGATACCAACTTAACATTTACCAAGCAGTGGCTCTACCTATTTGTAGGTTCCACATCCGTGTGCCCTGGCTTCAGTCACTCCAGTAAAAAAATTGTGTGTGTGTGTGTGCTGTGTGCTGCTTGTTAGTGTGAGTGGGTACACCTGCCTCTGTGTGTGTGTGTGTGCGTGTGTAAGCCACAGGTGGGTGTCACGGTGTCTTTCCTCGATTGCTCTCTACTCCTTTGTTTGTTTTTTTAATTTATTTTAAAGTTGGTTAAGAATGCACACTGCTCTTACAGAGAACCTGTGTATAGTTCCTAGCATCCACCCGGTGGCTCAGAAGTGTCTGTAGTTCGGGTCCAGGGGCTCCAGCGCCCTCTTCTGGTCTCCGTGGTCATCGTATATACAACTGGTGCTCAGACATATATACACGCAAAAAAACAAAAAAACAAAAAAACAAAAAAAAAACAATCTATACCAGTAAAAAAATTTTTTTTAAAGTGCTCTGGATGTAAGCACACTCAAGTCTCTCTCTCTCTCTCTCCTCTCTCTCTCTCTCTCTCTCTCTCTCTCTCTCTCTCTCTCTCTCTCTCTCTCTCACACACACACACACACGCACACGCACACACACACACACACATACACCATGGTTTTCTACAAAGGACATGCACATTTGCTCTCTTCAAGTCCCCTGGCTGCTGGATCCCAGCAGGGAAGGCTGTGCATTTGGGTTTCAATGTTTGACTTGCCTATTGCCATCAGACACTTTCAAGGGAAGGCTCTGCTTTTGGTGCAAACATCTTTGATGCCATTTTGAGTGCACATGTGTGAGGAGTGTTTTGTGAGATCTTCTCGGGTGAGTTTTCCTTATAGGTGATTCACGCAGCCCCTACAGGCAGAGGTCTTGGGCTCAGCACAGTGATGCTGAGGGTGGAGAATTCTCTGATGTGGGCTGTGCCAGGGACTGTCATACTCCCGCCAGCATCTGTGGCCTCCAGCATGACCCCAGGACACTCTCCCGAAACACGGTGTCACATCTTCAGACACTGCTAAATGTCCCCTGTGAGTAGCTGGGGCACAGTTGTCCTGCATGGCTTCTGCAATGAGGTTTGATATGTGCCACGCATGGTGGCACACGCCTTTAATCCCAGCACTTGGGAGGCAGAGGCAGGTGGATTGCTGTGAGTTCGAGGCCAGCCTGTTCTACACAGTGAGTCCAGGACAGCCAAGGCTACACAGAGAAACCCTGTCTCAAAAAACAAACAAATAAAACCAATAAAAATAAATAAAATAAAATGTTTATTTTTTTATGTATATGTGTGTATTTATATGTGTCCGTTAGTCTGCGCAGAGGCCAGAAGAAGGTGTTGGATCTCTGGGACCTGGAGTTACAGGTGGCTGTTGAGCTGTATGATCCTGGTTCTGGGAATCAAACCCAGGTCCTCTGTAAGAGCAAGTGTTCTTAACTGCTGAGCCATTTCCTTTTCCATGCATCCACTGATGCAGCTCCCATGGTGCTCATGGGAGACCAGGAACAGGATGGAATCTAACAGGCTTCCTGAAGGCAGCAGTGTCCTCACCACTGACAGATAAGGCAGAACTGGGGAGCGTGGGATGGGTGGGTGGACAGGTGCTGGGACTGAGGCGCTGCCTCGGGAATGAGGAAGACTTCCAGCAGCATCTTCTGCCAACTCACAGTAGACTCCACACCTTAGAGAGGCCCGGCCTGCAGGCTGCATCCATGCCAGATCGTGAGCTGATGTAGTCGCCACCAGAGTCCCCATAGAGTCAGACTGCAGGCTTGATTTGTGACACAGATACAGGGAGGTAGCGGGCCAGAAAGGCGAGCGGCAAGCATTTTTTGGGGGGCACTCTGTACTTAAAAGGCTCTGCATGATTTGCTGGTTGAAAATAAGTTCTGTGAGACTGGCACTGTGGTGCAAGCCCATAATCCCGGCATTCTGGAAGGCAGAGTCAGGGGGATCTCTGTAAGTTCAAGGCCAACCTGGTCTACAAATGGAGTCCAAGACAGTCAAGGCTACACAGAGAAACCTTGTCTCAAAAAACAAAAAAAAACAAAACATTGAGATGTAACAAGAATAAATTAATAAAACATTTTTTAAAAAACAAAAAACAAAACCAAAAAAACAAAACAAACAAAAAACAAAAAGAAAGGAAGGAAGAAAGAAAAGAAAAGAAAAAAAAAAGTTCAAGGACACTGTATCCAGACATATAGAAGATGCAGATCCTTGGGCCAAGCCCCAGGCTTCTTGTTGGGGAGGTTTGGGCCTGGGACCCTGGCATCTGCTGCCTTATCAAGCCTACCTGAAGGATAACGATGGATTAAAGCCCTGAATATTTTGCAGGTCCCTCACATCTCCTTCCAGGTGCCAGTCAGAGAATCGCTTTCCTCTTTACGGTGGGCTTTCATACAAACAAAACCAGCAGTGTACTCTAGGGGTGTAGATAGGCCCCTTGGAGGAGCACCGTCCCATAGCGAGCTGCCTGAATACTTACTGGTCCTTAACCCCTAATGGCAGTTAGAGTTACCTCTTGTGGGGAGTGATTTTTTAAAATGTAAAAGGAGAAAGTGGGAGAAACATTTCTTTTTCCTTTCAAAAATAGTTAACCCAGCAAGTGCCCTCCCACCCTTCCCCTTCTGTCAATCATGTCAGATCGTAGAGCCCCCAGGGCGAGAAGAGAGGCATTCATTATCTCTGTCAGGCATAAAAGACAGAGACCATCTTGGTCCTGCTTGCTCTCAGTGTTCGGGGTCCAGTTCCGGCACACTCTTTTTACAAAAAAAAAAAAAAAAAAAAAACCAAAAAACCTGTCTTCCTGAATCATGCTTCCTTTGTTTGCCTCCTCCAAGAGTGTACTTTGCCTGCGGGATGGCTCACGTTGTCAGGCCCGCGTGACTGTCCACGGGAAAGCTTTGCTTGCTCTCACAGACAGCTTCCACGGCGTCCGCTGACTTTGAATCTTCTTTCACGTGTGTTGAATCTGCAGTGAACAGGCTTGAGCCCTGTGTCATTCTGGCACAGATCTGATGAGATGGCAGGGACGTTTGTGTGGCCAGAGGTTAAAAACCACCAGCCCTGGGGACTCATTTCTGGGTTGGTGGCCCCGGAAGGGAGGCTGCAGTCAGGAAAATCAAGGCAGGGAAGTATGGCAAGGTTATTCCTGGCGAGATTCAGGATGCAAAGGACAAAAAGCAGCGGAGACGTGGGGAAGAAGGATAAGGCTGGATAGAGCTGTCTGCTAACAGATGCTCCTTTAACATGACGGGACTGTTGCATAGCACTGTGATGACCAATTAGTACGTAAGACGACAGGAAAAAAAAAAAAAAAAAAAAAAAAAAAAAAAAGATCAGTGTGGCCATGAGAAGGGACGCTGCTGCCACCTAGTGGTCTTTGCGAGAATTATTCTCTTAGATAAAGAATTCTAGGCTATCTAACTGCAAGGAAAAGTTTCTGCCTCCCTCCCTGCTCAATGTCTTACAGACCACAACTAACTGCCCAGTGTCTTACGTGCACTTTCTGTGCCCTGGCCCTCCTTTCCGAGCAGACGGTGGGCTCTGGGAAGGCAGAGCCTGTCCAGTGTTGTTCTCCACCTGTTGCAATGTCTGGCAACAGGTATCCCATAATCCCTTAATGAATGAATCCATAGATAATCTTCCTGTAAATTCCACAAATGGGTGACAGTGACAGGATAGTGTACGTTGCCTGCTGGCTAGCGGGCACCGTATGTAAAGGTATCTGCTGCCAAGATGGGCACCTGAGTTTGATCCCTGGGACTCACATAGTGGGAAGAAGGGACTGAGTCCTGTAAGCTGCCTGCTGACTATGTGGCACCCAAGCAGGCACTCATTCACATGCATACAAAACCAGTCAGCCAATCAATGTAAAAATCATTTACAATCTAATTCTCTCAGCTCAACTAATTTATCTTCTGTCTGGGGCTATAATCCAATTCACCCAAGTTTGGACTCTACATTTCCCAGAGGAATAACCGTGCTTGTAAATTTACAAGTCAGACTCAGAAAGAACAGAAAACTAGACGTTTGGCCCTACTAAATCACCATAAACGCCTCTGTGCCTACTACAAGTACATGCCAGACTGTGAATGAAACACATGAGTGTCCCTGGCTGATGGTACAATTTTTACCTCATGGGTAAGATAAGTACAAACTGCCTAAAGCTGGGGTGGGTGATGATATTAGGAATCAGGTCAGAACCTGTTCTAGGCTGGAACAGAAACTAACTCCACACTGCCATCTACAGCTTCTCTGGAGTCTTCCCCATTGCCACTTAAGTGAAAATAGAAAGCTAGGATTCTTTAAAGGCTAAAACTAGCCTGTAACAGTCACTGGGGGTCCTTGGCTTCTTGAGTGCTGAGGGACCCTGGCCGGTCAGCAATAAACCTTTGCTTTTGCATCAGTGCATTGTGCCTTGTGTGGTCTCTCACGGTGACTCCCTTCCCGAGTTGAGCGTTGAGGGTCCAACAATATGAAGTAAAACACTCCATGATCCTAAATAATTACTGCCATGAGTTGTGGGGAACTGGGCTTAAAGCTGCATGCTGTGACCTTTGAGTTGTTGACCTTTGCTAGAGGAGGTCACTGTGCTTCAGCTGCATGCTGTGACCTTTGAGTTGTTGATCTTGGATTGTCTACCGCTGAGAGGAAGTTCTGACAGGGAACTATCCAGAGGAATGTATTCTTTTCAGCCTGCCTGGGGGAAGTGAGTTTGTAACAAGAGCTCGTGGTGTTTCCTGCTATATAAACCATGCTTGCTTAAATAAAGTTGAGCCTTGGTTAGGACTTGTCTTGGCTCCATTCTTTGTGTCTCTGTCCCCCTTCAATCCCCACTCCATCTTTCAGGGACCCTGTTCCACTTGCTCCATGGGATGGGACAATGAGTGGTTCTAACAGTGGTAGTGTAACTAGTTTTAGGGCTAAAGTCACAGCACTGGCGCTTACAACAGGCCAGTATCAGACACCATCCCAATATGCCAATTAAACTGATGGGGAAAGTTAGCAGGGAGGTTTATCCATATGGTCATATTGGCTTTTTTGCTTTTAGTTTCTTGAGACAAGGTTTTTCTGTGTAGCCTTGGCTGTCCTGGATTCATTTTGTAAGACAGGCTGGCCTCGAACTCACAGAGATCCACTTGCCTCTGCCTCCCCAAGTGCTGGGATTACAGGTGTGCACCACCGCACTTGGCTCATGTGACCATATTGGGAAGCAGTTCACATAAGCGACTCTAATGACCCTATTATCTTCTAGGCACTGACAATGTTGTAAGGCAGCATTGAGAACGTGGGAGCTGGTAGAGGAACCTGGGGAAACAACTATTCCATTTACTAAAGTGTTCCAAGGACCTCTGGAACCCTTTACAGAAATTTTGCAGAGATTAGGATCTGCTATGGATAGGGTGTTGCCAGATTCTGACGCCAAAAAGGCATTAAAACTTATCATGGCTTATGAGAATGCAAATACTGAATGTAAGAGGGTGCTTAGACCATTAAAGGAAAGAGGCACTCCATTAGACAACTGGGTAAAGGAGACAGCTAACATTAACTCTCAGGAATATCAAAATAATATTGTGGAACAAGCTTTAGCCAGAGAGCCCAGATATCATAATAATCGGTGCTTTAATTGTGGTAAAAATGGTCATGTGCAAAGAAACTATAGAGATAGAAAGTGCAATAACCCAGAAGAAAACATAACTCATAGGAGAAAACAAGGAGGTTCTGGTCATGATGGTAATAAGATGTTAAGACTTCCAGGGTATTGTAGTCCCCGTGGGAAAGGGAAACATTGGTCTTGGGATTGTCAGTCTAAGAGAGATGTGCAGGGCAATATTTTGCCAACGGGAAACAGCAGGAGAGGGCCATTGGCTCGGGCTGCCGCAAATAATGCCAGCCGAATTCCTTTGGCCAGTCCAGAAGTGACAACCCCACAGGAAAACGGGAACTGAGTATTAGTGATCTAGTGCATGCCACTGAAGGCAACGCAGCTTTGGATCTGGCTTCAAATATGTCTCTTACCCTATCTCCCCAGGTTGAATGTTACAAATTAAATACTGGTGTTTTCGGTCCTTTGCCTTCAGGCACAGTAGGAATGGTTCTGGGAAGAAGTGGGCTGACTTCTTATGGTTTTATTGTGCATCCCAGTATTATAGATGGAGATTCTAAAAAGGAAATAAAAATCATGGCATGTGTAAAAAAGGAGATGAAAATCAATGCCGGGGATAGAATTGCTAAACTCCTACTGTTTCCTTATATTAAGGGCAAAGCCGCTCCAGTGGCAAGGACTGGTGTGTTTGGAAGCACAGGGACACGTGTGTTCTGGCAAACAGTAATTAATGATCAGAGACCTAAGTTAATGATACAATTGAATGGTGTTAAAATAGAAGGCTTGGTGGACAGTGGAGCCAACATCTCAATCATGTGTTAGGAGTCTTGGAACCAAAATTGGCCACTTAAGAAGGTTTATACAGAAATTGTAGAAATTGGTAAGTTATTTCAAATAAAACAAAGTGTGCAGTGGCTTGAGTGTGTGGGACCAGAAGGGCAGACAGGGGGGCTGAAACCCTATGTAGCTGACATTCCCATAAATCTGTGGGGAAGAGATCTCTTACAACAATGGGGTCCTCAGATTACTATTCCTGCAAATACAGAGATAAACAATGTTGAAACTAGGGGTGAATTGGTATGCGCTTCTGGGGAAGAGATTAATGTAGGTGATCAGGGGCAACCACAAACTATGCCCACTGTCCAACCTCAGAACTCTTCAGGTTTAGAGTGTCAAAATTTATGAGGGGCCACTGCTGAGATACCAACAGCCCTGCCCCTAAAATGGATTTCAAACAGACATGTATGGCAGGAGCAGTGGCTCTTAATAAAAGAAAAGTTGCAGACACTTCACTATTTAGTGAAAGAGCTGCTGGAGGCTTAACACATTGAAGAATCTTCCAGTCCCTGGAATTCCCCTGTGTTTGTGGTAAGAAAGAAATCAGGTGGATGGAGAATGACAACAGATTTGAGGGCCATAACAAGGTAATTCAACCCATGGGTTCACTTCAACCTGGAATTCCTTTGCCTTCCTTGTTACCTAGGTCTTGGCATATAATTACAATCAATTTAAAAAATTGTTTTTTCACCATATCTCTATACAACAAGGACACAGAAAGGTTTGCTTTCTCAGTACCTACTCTGAACAATAATTCTCCAATGAAGAGATATCATTGGAAGGTACTTCCACAGGGAATGTTGAATAGCCCAACTTTATGCCAGTATTTTGTGCAACAACCTTTAGAAATAATTCACAGGCAATTTCCTCAATCTATCATATACCATTACATGGATGATATTCTGCTAGCTGATTCTGACCCTAGTGTTTTAGAAAAAATGTTTCAGGGGGCACAAAGAATTCTGCCATGCTAGGGATTACAGATTGTTGTGGGAAAAATACAAAAAGGAGATTCAATTATATTTAGACTATAAAATAACTGAACAAAAAATTCTACCACAAAAGGTGCAGATCCATAGAGATAAATTGCAAACTCTTAATGACTTTCAAAAATTATTGGGAGATATTAACTGGTTAAGGCCTACAGTTGGGTTAGCCACCTATGAGTTAAGTAACTTGTTTCAAACATTACAAGGGGATTCAGATTTGAACAGTCATAGGTGTCTAACCGCTGAGGCAGAACAGGAGTTAATTCTGGTAGAGCAAAAACTTCAAAAGGCATATGTGGATAGAATTGATCCTGACCTTGGTTGCATTCTGGTTATTTTGCCTTCAAAACATTCTCCTACTGGGTTTCTTATGCAAAGGGAAGACAGAATCATAGAATGGATATTCCTGGCAAATAAACAAAGCAAAAAATTGAAAACATACATAGAGAAAATTTCTGAATTGATTACAAAGGGAAGAATAAGGTTGTGCCAACTGTCAGGGATGAACTAGGTGGAAATTGTAGTGCCTCTTACTGATTCTGAGATTATGTCATCATGGGTAATTAGTGAAGATTGGCAAAAAGCTTGTAGTAACTATTTGGGAGACATTAACAATAGATACCCCAAAAGCAAACATATACAGTTTATAAAAAGAACTAATTGGGTCCTTCCAAGTATTGTAAAGAGGTCACCAATCTCAGGAGCACCCACCTTCTTCACTCATACAAATAAATCAGGTATGGCTGGTTATAAGTCTGATAAAATAACCAAGGTGATTAAAAGCCCATTTACATCAGTTCAAAAATCAGAATTATATGCAATCTTTATGGTATTGTTAGATTTTCCTAAATCTCTTAATATAACTACTGACTCTCAATATGCTGAAAGAGTTGTTTTGCATATAGAAACTGCTGAATTTACTCCTGATACTCCTGATAACACTGAATTGACTACATTATTTATAGAACTGCAACAGGTCATCCGAAGCAGAAATTATCCCTTGTATATTACTCATATTCGATTCCATACAGTTTTACCAGGTCCATTGGCTCAAGGAAATGAAGAGATTGACAAATTATTGATAGGTAATGTATTCAAGGCCTCAAAATTTCATGAAAAAAACATCATATCAATGGTAAGGGGTTGAATTAAAGATTCTCTATCACTTGGCAACAAGCCAGAAAAATAATGTTCCTTATATAGTCAAATACCATTACCTGCTGAAATTAACCCTAGAGGTAACAAAAGGAATGAAATTTGGCAGATTGATGTGTTTCATTTTGCAGAATTTGGAAAAATGAGGTATGTGCATCATACCATTGATACATATTCAGGTTTTCAATGGGCAACTGTCTTAAATTCTGAAAGGGCTGACTTTGTGATTACTCATTTACTGGAAATAATGGCACTTATGTGAATACCTGCACAAATTAAGACTGACAATGCTCCTGCATATGTGTCCCTTAAGATGAAAAACTTCTTTATGTATTATAATATAAAACATGTTACTGGTATACCTCACGACCCCACAGGACAAGCAGTTGTTGAAAGAGCTAATTGTACCTTAAACAAAAGGGAAGGGTAAAGACACCCAGGGACCAATTAAACAATGCTTTCTTGACTCTAAACTTTCTTAATGTTAATGATGAAGGGACGTCAGCTGCGGAGAGACATTGGGTGATAGAAAAAACTGAGGAGCTGGGACAACCAATATTCTACAAGGATTTGTCGAGTATAAAATGGAAACCTGCAATAGATCTGAGATGGGGTCGTGAGTATGCATATGTTTCCACTGGGAGTGAAAAAATATGGCTACAAACCAAACTTATAAAGATTAGATCTGACCATATTGGAAATGACTCTTAAGAGCTACCTGGTTCTTACAACTTGGCATTTTTTCATACAGCTTGGAGAACTAATGCCCTCTTCTGGCCTTGAGATAGACTGGGTAGAGCCCTGTATTATTTGCAAAAAGCAGGACAACACTGAAGATGAAGCAGGCAGCCTGAGTGATTTAACCCCAAAAGCATGCCTCTGGCACCTCGAGCAAGGTGCCTCAACTGATGTTTCCTTGAAAAATTATATATGTACTAACATAGCTATACTAATGATTTCAAAAGTTTGCTTACTTTCAGAGCAAAAGCAAATAAACAAACAAACAAAAAACAGGACAATGATGAAGATCAAACTTCTGCCTCTGGTGCTACTGCTTCCTCCAGAAATTGCATGCATATTAACAATAAAATGGCTTGCCAAAAGGATTTATCCCAAAAAGACTTGACAAAAACAGTTACACCTAGCTTTTCAAGCACTTGGGCTATATATTATTTTTCTACAGTACACACACACACAAAAACATTTTTCTCCTAAACATCATAAAGTAATTTTGAGAGCGCAATGCCCCCATTCCTAGTAGGTGTGGTGAATGTTTTTGGTGTGTTACCAATCCTCATTTTTGCCTAAGGGGGTTAGTTACAATTAATAAAAGTTTCATTTGGGGATTTCTTTCTTCTATTTTTCTCTCTTATCTTTCTATCCCATCTAATATTAAGGAGATGGGGGGAAGGAAAGGAGGATATAGGTTTATAGAATAAAAGGTAGATTATTGAATCTACTAGCTTCAAAAAAATCTTACATTGGTATTGTAGATTGATGAAAATTTAAGACTTTTGATTGATAGAAATTTAAGACTTCAAGTTTTGCTTCACATTGATAAAAAATTAAATTGTATATTGCTATTCATTTTTTGCATTCTGTATTATATGTTATTAATTGACAAAATATTATATATTTTATGTTAGAAACTTAAGATCATTTTCTTCAATGTATAATTAATGTATTATTCATGTAACACTCATTCAAAAAGGTAATGAAAAACTATTAATAATCTATTCAGGAAGATCGGGTATAAATTGTTTAATTTCTTGTATATGTCTTCAAAGGAATAGACTGATAACTGTAAGAATAGATAGAGAGTTGGTCTTCAAATTCTTCAGAGGTCCACAGAATATGGCATTTAATGATGAGGGCTTTCGTGACAGAGAGACATCTGCTCCTGGCCGCATCTCTGTATGCATCATTGAAGATGGGGGCATCAAGAGACAAGGGTGACAGAAAGGTTACTGGACTGAGAAACTGCTCTTATCTCTACTGCTGATGACAGGCTGACTGTCCACTATGATCAACAGTAATGCTGGAAAGTTGACTGTCCAGCTTTGAAGAGACTAGATGGACCGGACCCGTCGGAATTCTTGCTTCCAAAAGCAGTTTGTTGGATGTTTGCCCCAATGAAGGAGAAATTCCGGTGACTGTCCAAATGGTCTGCTTTCTCTGTCCTATCCACAGTTGGAAGTTGCCTGCCAGCACTTCCTTTATTAGATAGAATTTCTTTCTTGGGTCTCTGATGGGATTGAAGACTAGATAACCACAGTGTTACTAGAAGCTTTAGTTTAAGAATTAAAAACACATTTATAGATTGATAATTGCAATTTCTCATGAAGTGAAAGGATTCTCTTTGGTAGGATAGTGGAATACTTTCTCTCAGGTTAACAAGTATAAAAGGGCTTGGTTATGTACTTGATACCTGATGATTCTGTATATATGTATTTTTGTGTATATAATTCTTAATAATAATAATAATAATTATTATTATTATTATTATTATTATTATTATTATTATTATTTTGGAGAAAAGGGGGATGTGTGGGAAGGATTGATTGTAAGCTTTGTCACAGGTGGCGGATTTTGCCCTTGGATACACCACGGATACTCCCTGAGATTAGCCTTGACATAGACTGGGTGGAGCCATCCTGGGCCTGGAATTCAGGAAGTGGACCTGGGGACTCCACCTGGACTACTGTGTTTCTAATCTACCCTCAATGGGAGAGAGAGACCACCTCTTGTATGTGATATACAGGCAGGTAGAGAGGAAAAAGAGAGCAGCAGGTTCAGACAGGGCTTGAGCGCACGTGGATCAGAAAGAGGATCAGCGAACAGGCCAGACGAGCAAACAGGCTGGACCAGCATGCAGGCCAGAGACACCTAGGGACCCGTAAGGTTCACTCTTTTTTCCCCTCTTGTGTAAGCTAGTTGGGTTGTATAATAAAGTTTAACTGTTAAGAAACAGAGCCAACATCCCTTCCTGTCCTATGCTTCATCAGCTTGGAGTCAACTTCCCTGGGAGCTAGACAAGGGGCTCACTTCCCTGAGATCCAAACAAAAGCTCACCTTATCAGATTAGGGCCAGCTTCCCCTTCCCCAATTGTGTGGGAGACCCGCAGTGTAACAGCTACAGCAGATGCAATGTCTAGATAAGAGTCCCCCTGCAGCATGACTCAAAGCTCCTCTGCCCTGTACCTTATCAGTTAAGGCCAAATTCCCCTATGCCCCTTACCCAATTATGTGATGCCAAGGCTAGGAAAGTCCCGCTTTGGTTTCTGCCTTTAAAAACCTTGTATTCAAAGGAGTCAAGGCCACCCACCTTCCTCAGCCTCTGGGGAGCGGACGGTTGTGGCTCTGGAGCAAGATCAATAAAAAAGACCCTGTGTACATTACATCTGACTGGTCTCTGGTAGTCTGTGGAGGTTTCGTTACTTGGGCATTTCATGAGGAACAGTTAAGTGAAAAAGCCAGCTGCTTAAACCTAAAGTGGAAGTAGCACTCTAGAAAAGAAGACAACAAGAAGCCACAGGCAGAAGACATGCAACTGGATCGATTCTATAGGGAACCATCTCTTCTCTCAGATAGCACTGAGTTCTAGTGGGGGAGGGGGCACATAAGAATCACTTCTCAGCCGGGCATGGTGGCGCACGCCTTTAATCCCAGCACTCGGGAGGCAGAGGCAGGTGGATTGCTGTGAGTTCGAGACCAGCCTGGTCTACAAAGCGAGTCCAGGACAGCCAAGGCTACAGAGAGGAACCCTGTCTCGGAAAATAAATAAAGAAATAAAAAAAAATTAAAATAAAAAAGAAGGAAAGAAAGATCGCTTACTGATCACTTGGCACATATCCAACTCCTATACCTTTAACTCTTCAATTTATGTGTAACATTCAGGTTTAGACACACAACTCTACCCATTTCTAGTCAGAGCTACACAGGAATTCACTACACTTGAATCACCACAAATGTTTTTATTATCAAGTGGTCTTGTAAAGGCTTTGACATGGACATACATGGTTAAGCAGCCCTGGTCAAGGTATGGTCTGGTTCTGCCTCTGAAAGGTGGCGATGGAACCTTTATTCTTGTCATTGCTTGAAGAACTCAGGTTAGTTCTTGCAAGACCTCACTTCTGCACCCTACTGCAGCTGATCCTCTTCTTCTGGGAGATGGGCTCTCCCTGAAGGGTTTCTATTTCCTGGAAATCAAAGCAACTGTAGGTTTAGAACAATGACTTATCTCTATGCTTCCAGTCAACACACACAAGATGAAGGCAGAGGTGTCATGCTCTCATCCTAGGTTTAGTTACCCCAAATGAGTCCCCATGAGAAGTCAATACTTCTCAGTAAAAAATAGCTTCTAAGTTCTGTTTTGACTACTCTAACTCCATGGACCACACTATAAGAGAAGATAAACTTCTGCTACTCTGTCTTCTGATTGGAGCCTGTTAGTACAAGGTTATCTGCACCTGCTGGAGCTGAAGGCACAGCTGTGGTCACTAATGTTCTCATATGCAAATGGAGACTGTGCTGGTTTGAATGAAAATGTCCCTTATAGGCTCATATATTTGAATGTGTAGTCATCAGAGTGGAACTGTTTGAAAAATGAGGAGGCACAGCTTTGCTGGAGTAGGTATGGCCTTGTTGGAGAAACTGTATCACTGGGGGTGGGTTCTGAGGTTTCAAAAGCCTATGCCAGTCCCCTCCCGCCCTTTCCCCCCTTCCCCACCCCCACCCTCTCTCTCTTCTGCCTGTGGGTCAGGATGTAAAGCTCTCAGCTACTGCTCCAGCACCATGCCTGTCTTCTTCCTGTCATGATAACCATGGACTCACCCTCTTAAATGAAACTGTAAGCAAGCCCCCAATTAAATGCTTTTTAAAATAAGAATTGTCTTGGTCATGGAATCTTCATAGAGCAATAGAGCCGTAATGAAGACAGCCATAATTAGCTTTTCCTTATTTTTGGAACACTATGGGTGCAAAACTCCTGATTAAACAGTCATGTATCTGAGGTAGAGGAACTGCAGCTAAACCATAGGAAGAGCCTTTTTCTTGTTTGGAAGTATGAGAGAGAAAATTCTTAAACTCCTGGGAACATATTATGAATAAAATGATGCCCCAGTTCCATAAGGGGATTTTTGTGGCTGGTGGGGGACTGAAGGCATTACCTGGAATTTAGAAGGCAAGATTGGCAGGAGTGGAAATTTTGGGAGGAGTTAAGCAGAGAAGATGGATACACAGACCAGGCTGGCCCTGAGCTTCTGACCCTCCTACCCCGCCTCCAGTGTGGAGGGATTACACACTCCTTTCACACAGTGCTGATAATCAAAGCCTGGGCCTGTGTATGCGAGCCAAGCACTCTGCCAAGGGAACTGCCCTTTACCCTTGAAATTTGTTGAAGTGCGTGAGGGATGTCATGATGTTGAACTCTGCCTGGTACTGATTATTGAAGCTCAGAAACTACAAGTGTGAAGAAGGCAATATTTGGGTCATGGAAATCACACAGCCTAAGTGATCCCCAAAGGCTGGGGAGGGATGTCATATAGGACTTTTAAAGCAAAGAAATAGAAGACAGAAGAAACTCCACAAGTTACAAGGAAAGGAAGGTGGCAGGTAGAGAAAGCTACCTTGACACTTGGCTACTCTTGATGAATTGCTAGGATTCTAGGTGCCATGTTTAGTCTCAGTAGTTACAGTTCTAATAAAGTGGCCTCATGAATAATAAGATATTTCACACTGAGAAAAAAGGTTTTCTTGGAATAGTTGTAGCTACCTCTTTCATTTTAAGTGTGTGACCTTTACAAAGTCTCTGGCCTTACCAAAGTTATCCCTATACCAAACGCCCACTCCCATGTCTCGCTCAGCAGTTCACATGTGACTGTGGCTCAGCTTATACATAACTCCTGACCCTTGAGGTTTGCTGCTTCTATTCTGAAATGCTCTTTAAATCTTGTTCTTCAATACAATTTCCTTCCAGACTCATCTATACTCCCAATAATTTAATTCTTCCTCTAAAAGAAGACTCCAGAGCCAACAAGATGGCTCAGCAGGTAACATGCAAGCTGGACAAGCAGAGTTCAACCTCTGGCGTCTATGAAGGAAGAAAACTGACGCCCGAGAGTTGTCCTCTGACCTTCACATGCCAAAAGGCCAGGATGCATGTGCCATCCCCATGATAGTAATACGTTAAAAATTTTATAAAATAAAAGGTTCTCAGCTTTGATGAAAGCTTTCCCTGCTAAAGGAAGTCTTTTTGAATGCATTCCCTCCTTATCTAAGGTAACATTTGAGTTTTGTCAGGCATGAGAGATTTTTTACATTAATCTTTCACCTTTTGTATTTTTAGTAATTCTATGACAAAAATTAAATATATTTTGATATTTGAGGAAAATCACTAAAAATAGACAAACAAAAATAAGAAAAACAGTACTATTAGACAAGCAGGCTTCCAGTAGAAGAAAAGGAAGGAGAAAAATAAGCAAACATAAAAAGAATGATGACTAGAAAAATACCAAATGTTATTTGTAACTGACATGTTACACATGGCTGTGACCACGATAAATGATGCTTGAAGAATCTGTCAGAATAGAGCAATATTAGCTAATCCAGATGCTACAAAGATCTCAGAATGCTCAGATTCTTTTGACACAGGTGCTTCGGAGGTTTGGGGGATCTGAACTAGGAGACTTTGGAGGTCTGATGAAGTACTAACATCATCATCATCGTCATTATCACCCTTGTTTGGTTTTTCAACATAGGATTTCTCTGTGTAGCCTTGGCTGTCCTGGAGTCACTTTGTAGATCTGCCTGGCCTCGTATGCAGAGTTATAGGTCAATTAAAATTATGAGGAGATACAAGATTTCATTAGAAGATCTTGCCTCACCTCAGTAAAAAGAGAGCAGCATTGGGGACTGCATTGGTCATGCACTGCTGGAGGTATGGGATTCTATAGGAGTAAGTGCCAGGAGGTTCCGAAAGGAAGTAATAAACTGCTAAAGCAAGGCCACTTCCACAGACTGAGTAGAGTGGGGGTGCTAAATGACTTCCATTGCTTTGGTTGCAGTTCCCACTGGGAAAATGTTCATGTATTATGATTTAATTTTTTTTTTCTAAGCTGGGTATGATGGCACACACCTATCCCTGCCCTCAGGAGGCAGAGGAAGGTGGATCTGGCATACAGACCAAGTTCCAGAGCAGCCAAAACTACACAGAGAAACTCTGTCTTGAGAAAACAACAACAAAACAAAACCCCCCAAAACAAATGTTTTCTACCCAGATGGCTAAATAAATGTTTTCTACCCGGATAGCCAGCTCTGTGGCCTCCTTGTTCCAGTAAACTAGTAACAGGAAACAAGGCATTTCTCACCATCTTAGTCCCTGAACCCCAGCTTTGTTTGTAAGCATCAATACTAGTAAGGGCTTGTTTTTCTCTATCATCCTACTGTCACTTTCCTCTAATCCACTCTTCAAGGCTCCCTGGAAAGGCTATACACTCCAGCCCTGGCCCATGCACCTTTATGGTGTACCTTTCACAGGAAACGTCTTTCTCCTGGTGGAGGGGTTGGTCCCTATCCGCTGCAGTCTGGATCTGGAATGGCCCGCAAAGGCCTCTGTGTTGAAGGCTTGGTCCTTAGCTGATGGCACTATTGGGAGACGGTGGAATCTTGATGAAGCTGGGCCTGATAGAAAGAAGGCAAATCTTTGGGGGCATGCTCTTGAAGGGGATACTTGGAGCCTGCCTCTTCTTTCACCACATACTCTCACCATGATAACATGTCAAACAAAACAAAACAAAACAAAACAGGACAATAGACTGCAAACTGAAACACTCCAAATCAGTCTTCTTCTTCTTCCTCCATTTATTTAAGTTTTTTTGTCATGGCACCTGAAAGATGAAGAACCATGTCCAGATATCCCTTTAACAGGAAGCCTGTGCATGTGGGCAGTCTTGTGGTTCTTGGGAAAAAACACAACCCGTTCTGTTTTTGTTTTTAACCAAGAGAACAATACTCTGATTAAGAGGAATCAGCTTCAACTGTCCCAGAGGAACGGCACAATAGAACACATGAGACAGAAACATTTTATTATTCACAGGTCTATGAGAGAAGAGGGCTGATCAGAGGACTGAAGGGAAGTCAAGAGACAGCAAGGTGCTGAGGCAGTGGGTGGCATGGGCATGGGAGTTCTGAGGGACTGAAGTCTTCACTGGCATCCAGGACATTACCTACACAGGTTCCATCAAGGGCTTCTGAGAAGTGGCTTTCAAGCTCTACAGGTCACACCCTGAGACTGTGACTGCCGTGAGCACCTACACAGTTCATGCAGGGTGTAGGGTCAGTCAATCGAGTTGTATCTTGTCATCCCATGTAGCCTGTATATTTAAAGTTCCAACTCTCATTTGGTAGAACCTGTTAATTTTTTTTATCGAGTTTTTGGAAATTCACATCATGAACCCGTATCACACTCATCAGCCTTTCCACCCTTGTGACTTCTTCTCCGACCAAAAAAAAAAAAAAAAAAAAAAAAAAAAAAAAGCAAAAGAAAAAAGAAAGCAAAGAAAAAAAGTCCAATTTGTGTTGTCCATATACTCACTATAGCATGGTCAGACTCTCAGTGGCCAGCCCCTAAAGAGAACTGAGTCCTTACCAATCCCCACCCCCACCAGAAGCCATCAATTATGGAGAGCTACACATCAGCATTTTTAAAAGTTGACTTTGATGGCTTTCTGTTTAGGCTGTTACCTTTTCAGGGGGATAGTTAGGGGTTATCACAGAAGCTTTCTATGTCCCTCTCTCTCAACTCTGAGACTACAGTCATCAAACCAGTGCAAAAGTAGCTTCTTCACCCCTTACAGTCGGTGGGAGCACGGGTCATGGACTTCTACATGGTTTCCGGCCACAGCATGAACTACAGACACACACTTGGTCTCTGGTGTTAGCCCATGCCATGGACCTCACTCAGCATGGTCTCCAGTGGCTTTCTGTTGCAGCACTGACTGAGAACAATGTCATGGCCCTTGGCAGCAGCTCAAACCAAGGACATCAACATGACCTTGGGTGACAAATGCAGATCACTTACATCAACATGGTACCCAGTGACAGCATGGCCCATGGACATCAACATGGCTTCTGGTGGCAGGACAGACCACAGATACCCACATGGTCTTCAGTGATAAAACAGACCACAGACTAATCCCAGCACTCGGGAGGCAGAGGCAGGCAGATCGCTTTGAGTTCGAGACCAGCCTGGTCTACAAAGTGAGTCCAGGACAGCCAAGGCTAACACCAAGAGACCCTGTCTCGAAAAACCAAAAGAAACAAAACAAAAAACAGGCCATGGACATTAACAGAGACCCAAGCTACTATAGGACCACAGGTATCCACATGAACCTTGGGCTTCAATACAGCCTGGGGCAGTAGATCATGAGGCCTCTGAGGGCAGCACAGTACATGGAGATCTTTCGAGGAGGTCCAATCCAGAAAATGAACTGAAGGTGTGTTCAGGGGCTGAGTCTGTACAAGCTCCAGGCTGCTGCACACCACCCTGATGGCCCTACTCAGCAAGGACATGCCATGTGTCTCTCCCTCCCACAACTGCAGCCTTCTCTAGTTCCGCCTTTCTCTGCTGTGCACTCATTGGTCTGTTCCTCCATCTCTCCCACTTCTCTATTGCATTATTTGTTCATTCATTGTAGTGGGATTGTTTGAAACTAAAGTGTGTCACAATCTATCTTTTTTCCCCCCCAAAGAGCTATACATAAAAACATTCATTGCAGAGTCATTGGTCTAGCTCAAGGTTTCTGGTTTTTTTTTTTAAAATAAAGATTTATTTATTATGCATATACTGCTCTGCCTGTTTGTACCCCTACAGGCCAGAAGGAGGTATCAGATCTCATTATAGATGGTAGTGAGCCACCATGTGGTTGCTGGGAATTGAACTCAGGACCTCTGGAAGAGCAGTCAGTGCTCTTAACCACTGAGCCCTCTCTCCAGCCCCAAGGTTTCTGGTTTCTGAAGCACCATAAATACTCCACCTTTGCCAAGGCTTGTTTCAGATATCCTATTGTCATTCAGACTCAGGGTGACGTTGCTGCTAGGCAGGGCTTCTAGGGCCAGGTTTGGTGCGAGGTCCTGGTTGGCACATACCTGCCTGCCCTGAGACACTGGGAAGTTATAGATTTGTCATCTTCTATCACATGTGGCTCTGTTCCACCATCTTTTTTTCCAGTTTCATGAGTCCACTTTGAAAAGGCATTTCCCCATAAGACTAGCCTCTTCTTGGTTATTCCAGACTTAATGCAGGCTGCTACATCACCTTTCTGAGCCTCCATGGGTCTCTCAGACTCCTTGGAGCTCCACAGCTGGTGCCAGAATCTTAGGTGACCCCTATGGAAGGTCATTCAACCCCCAAAGGGGTCAAGACCCACATGTTGAGAACTACTGTTCTGGAGATCCCAGCATTACTCCAACTTCTGTAGCTGAGCTTTAACATGCGATCCTAAGACTGCAGAGATGTAAATTTTATTCCATCTATCCAGGCATCACAGTATGGCACAAGCACTGTGACTCCAGGAACCAGGCTGTTGGCTTTGAATCCTGGCTCTGGACTTTTGTGGGGTCAGTGACCATGGCTTCTATGAATTTTAGAATAATTTTCTCATCTATAAAAAGGTATGTCAAAACAGAACTTTTAAAAAATCATCACTAGTCTTAAGCTATAAAGGATGTTGCAATATGCCATTTCTCTCTGCTGTCTCTTGTCTGGGATTCTGAGCCACCAGCAACTATTACTCAACATAGTCCGTGTTGGCTGGCTGGCAAATTTGGCTGCTGTTTATTGGATGCAAAAGCACTTTCCTTTGAATGACAAGTTTAGGCAACTTTTATAGGGTTCTCTGTGCTGGGTGGTAGAAATTTTCTTGTCCCTAAGCTGGTTCTACTCTGGTGCCACTAAAGTATTAACAGTTGGGAATTCCATTCCAGATTCCATCAAAGGACAAAAAGTTGGTATTTTGGCTCTCTCCTCTAGGTCAGATGGCAGCCTTCCTCTGTGTCATGGGATCCTGTCAGTTTTCTGGGTATCCTGCTGATTGGTTGTGGGCACACTGTTATCTCAAGTGTTGCAAGAACCTCAGGGGGAATTCCATTTTGTACCATCTGCTACAAAATGCCTGACAGCTGGCAGATTCCCACATCTGGAAGTAGTTTCCAAATCTGACTTTTCTCCCCCTTAGTTCTTTGAGAAGGACTTGAAATGTGGCCTTGGCTATACTGGAACTTGCTATGTAGACCAGGCTAGCCTCAAACTCAAAGATCCACCTGGCTCTGCCTCCTGAGTTTTGGGATTAAAGGCACATATCATGATGTCAGTCCCAAAGCTGATTCTTTCACTCAAGGTCTTGCAATAAAAGCCAGGCTTCCCCTGAATTCATAATCCTTCTGCATCAGCTGCCCCCAAACGGGGGTTTCTGTATGCTACCACACCTGGCTCACACATGCTTTATAAAGACAGGAAAACTACTAAGAGAAACAGCTTTATTTGTGAAGATGTAATTTCCTCAAACATCAAGGGAAACAGTTTCCTAATCATATCTCAGAACTTCCACTTTAAAACCATGATAACAAAAAAAAAAAAATCTCAGTTACTAGCTACCTAGTATCTCCTCTTGGGTGGTGACGCAGATTTCACAAGTCTCTCTTGGACTGCTTGCACCTCACTTGAGTGCTTCTTTGCGGAGAGGTATGCATTGAGCCCTTTTATTAGAGCCTTTTAAGTGTTATGTTCTCTGAGTACTGATGGAAGCCAGGAAACTGGCAAAGAGGCATTTAGAGAAATTAAGAATCAGCAAATAAAGCCTCAAATTTAAGGAATTAACTCCGAAGTTGAAACAGCAGGTTGAATGATTTAAAACAAAAACAAAAAACTAAGAAGCACTGTGCATTTCCATGTCCATAGCATACAATGTCTAACAAAAAGGTTTTTTTGAAACAGCCTTTGATTATGTAGTTCTGGCTGGCCTGGAAGTTTGTATGTAAACCAAGCTAGCCTTAAACTCAAAGATCTGCCTGTCTTTGCCTCCCAAGTGCAGAAAGAAGAGGCATTCCCCCGCCAGTGCCTGATCTAGCCAACTGTAGTGTTTAGGCAAAAGCTCCAAGCTGCTTCTCTCAAATGACTGCTAGGCAAACAAGCACAAATCAATAGTCTACTTTAGGATGAAAACAACAGGAAGGAATCTCTGTGTATTCTATCATGGCAGACACGCATCTCAGGATGATCCACCTTTGGCAAATGATTGGCTTTGCTTATAGCTGATTGTCAAGAATGGGAAAAGTAGCTCCTTGTACCCGAGGGTTTCTGACACAGTAGCAAGTCCATAGTCACCATAGGAACACAGGATGGCAACATGGGTCCATGATAGGTTATGTGTGACAACACAGATAACAGAAGTACATACTGAATGCAAATTAGAAATACACAAAATTCCAAGACACTTTACAACACATGTAAAACTGTCCCCACACAAAGGGATCAGAAACTGCACCATACAACATTACAATGTACAATGTTAGAGAAACACTGTAAACAAAACATTCAAATATGAAAACAAGACACGTGCACAACATATAACTACTGAGGACTTTTAGGTCAAGTTTTCAGAAAACCCAGGAATAGATTTTATATTACAAAATGGTCCATATCGCCCAAAAATGTCTTTTGACTGGATAGCAAAATGATATTTGGTAGAAGCTAAAAACTGAGATATGGTACAGGCCATCGGGAGTGGTAAAGCTTTAATTTCTGCAATTTTCTTCCAAGTCAAGTGATTAGTGTTCTCGCAGCACAGGAAGAGGTGGTAGCTCTCCACAGGAGCGCACTTGGGGTTGACCTTAGGAATGTTCCATGTCAGGGCAATGCCTATGGGACTCAGCACCCGCTTCACTCTCAGCTCAAGCTGTTGGGGAGGAAGTGTGTCGTGGATTTTGTCTGCCATCTCAGGGAGTGGTGGTGGTGGCTCTGGCAGAGGTGGCAGGTGTTCAAATGAATCAAAATCCTACAAACACATTTGCAAGAAAGTTCATCAAGATCATTTGGTGAGTAGAGAAAAAAGTGCTCATGCTCAGGCCTACAAATCTACTTCTCACTCTTCAATCCTTCATCAAAGCAATGAAAGGTTATTTCAAGAAAACGAGGCTAGATTCACGTTTTGCGTGTGTGTTGGAACATCTGTCAATATGCACACATATGGGTAGGTCAGAGGACCACCTCACATGCTATATTCCTCAGGAGCCATTCACATTGCTTTTCTGAGACAGAACCCTCACTGGGACCTGGGTGTCAAAGCCAGTCTAGCTGGACAGCAAACTCCAGAGATCCGCTTGTTTCTGCCTTCCCAGCTCTGGGATTATAAGTGTGTGCCACTTAGCTTGGCTTATTTTTTATTTTTTATTTTATTTTAAGTTTTTCAAGACAGGGTCTCTCTGTGTAGCCTTGGCTGTCCTGGACTCACTTTGTAGACCAGGCTGGCCTCGAACTCACAGCAATCCACCTGCCTCTGCCTCCCGAGTGCTGGGATTAAAGGCGTGCGCCACCACCGGCTTAGTTTTTAAATGATAGGAGAAAACTTAGGTCTTGCTGTTTGCAGTGCACTTTAATGACTGAGTGATCTCCTGGCCTCTAGATCCAATCTTTTCAAAATAGAAGCTTCTTTTAGAGTTCAGATTTTTGTTTTGTTTTGAATGATCCTAGGAACTGGACCCAGCACCTTGCACCTGATAGGTAAATGCTCTACCACCTCTGAGCCACATTCCAAGCTGTTGGAAGAATGATTTCTACACTGTGGAATATTACTAAGCCATAATGAAGGATGTCTCAGACCTTCCGGAGAGCAAACAATCTCACTTCAACATTGTGTTTCCAAACACTGTTGTAGTTTCTCCAATAACCTCATTAAAAATGGTTATTACTCCTAAAATATATGAAAAAGCATCCTTAATTTATTTTCTGGAAATTGTTAACTGAATTCTTTTTATTATATAAGTGGATGAGGACTTTGTGAAAAGCCATTAAAGTATTTCCTAAGCTGAAATGTGGCTCAGGTGCTTCCCGTTCTGCTGGAGTGAACATCCTTACACAGCATTTCAGATTAATACCTCATCTCCATTTTCTGCCACTGGGATTATTTCTTTTGATCCTAAAACAGCTTTCGAAGATGACTTCAGGGTGAATGCTGGGCTTTCTGTGAAGATGACAGTATAATTTAGAGCTGGGGGTGCATCTTAGTAATAAAGCACTTGTCTACCATTAGTGAGGAGGCCCCAGCACTGCAAGAAAACGAAAGTCAGTAAAGTTTACCTGGGACAAATTCCACAGTGTTTAAACAGTTGTACACCTTGGGTATAAGGTACAAAGGTTACAAGTATAAAATTCATATGACTATATATACTTTTGATAGAAAATACATAGAATTTCCTACTAAGGCAATAAAAATTCCCTCTAAAAGTTAAGTCCTTCATTATGCAACAAGGAATTAGGTATTTACGCATGGGAAAGGGATTCAGAGTAAGAGATAAAAGAGGTAGGTTTTTCTGTTTCTACAAACACTAAAGCTACAAACACTAAAGCTAAACACATATGAACATAACATGTACAAGCTTAAGAAGTCAAACAAAAATCCCCAAACAAAACACCCTCAAGTTAGGGGCGTTCTCTCCTGAGGAATGTATTCACATGGAGAAAATTAAATATAAGATATTGGCTGGGCGGTGGTGGCGCATGCCTTTAATTCTAGCACTTGAGAGACAGAGGCAGGTGGATCGCTGCGAGTTCGAGGCCAGCCTGGTCTACAAAGCAAGTCCAGGACAGCCAAGGCTACACAGAGAAACCCTGTCTCAAAACAAAATCAAAACAAACAAATAAAACAAAAAACAACAACAAAAAAAGATATTGATTGTGGGAAAGGGGAAAGGAGAGGAAACACAGATATGACAGAGAGAAAAGGAAGGAAAAAAATGGGGAGGATATAGAAGTTGTGATGGGACAGAGGGAAAGGTATAGTAAGGCTTGTGGACAGCTTTAAATAGCTAGGTAGAGAACATATGGAGAAGAGTAAAATGGGTGGATAACACTGGAAAGTACAAAGACTAGATCAGTAATCAGGACATGATGGTCGGTCTAGCTTGATATACACATCCCCCGACCCCTGCAATGACCCGTTTGTATTTTACTTTATACACACACACACACATGTGTATGTGTGTGTGTGTATGTGTGTTTGTGTATGTGTATATATATATGTGTGTGTGTGTGAGATTCTTTACAGGTATGTATGTGTGTGCGCGCGTGTGCATGCGTCTGTATTTGAAACAAAGCATCACTCTGTAGTGCTCTTAGAACTCAGAGATCCACCTGTCTCTGCCTCCTAAGTACTAGAATTAAATATGCAAGCCACCATGGCCAATTATTTTACAGGTATTAAGAGAACGTCTTAAAAGAGGTAATAACTGGTTTTAATTTTGAGAGTCTATATAGGCTTTTAATGATGCTTTAATTCACCAAAATCAGATATGTTAAAATAGAAGTCTTCAGATTAATCATCATATAAAGTGATAAAACAGTTTCTAAAATTCAAGTAAATAATTTAATACAAAGAAAAAATCCTAAGAAACACAATTTCCCAGAAATAATACTACTTATTTCAAAGTAATAATCAACAAGCCCTAGATAAAGCCACACAGACGAAGAGAAACCCAACTTTGTGGTGCTGAGAGACAGAGGATTTCTGCCAAATAATTGTTGGTATTTGTTATCACTAGTGATGCCAATGTCTAACAGGTGAAAACTGTTGCCTAGTTCAACTTAACCTTTTAATGTATTTTTGAAATTACCTACTCAGAGATGCAATTTATGCCCACGATACACTCTAAGTTTTTGTTTGTTTTTAGGTTTTTCGAGACAGGGTTTCTCTGTGTAGCCTTGGCTGTCCTAGACTCACTTTGTAGACCAGGCTGGCCTCGAACTCACAGCAATCCACCTGCCTTTGCCTCCCAAGCGCTGGGATTCCAGCATGTGCCACAATGCCCAGCTCGATACACTCTTACGCTTTGATATGTATTTTTGAAACCTGAAACTATCACAAAAATAAGATATACTGTTATGTACCCATCCCAAAGCTCTCTCTCATCTGTGCTTGGTTTTTTGAGACAAGGTCTCACGTAGCCCAAGCTGTTCTAGAGTTCCTGATTCTGTGGTTATACTGGAATTATAGGCATGCAATATTATGTCCAGTTTACCCACAGAAGTCCTTTAGTATTTCTTTTCAATCTATCTTACGTTTGACCCCACAGAATCAATGGTTTGTTGTCATTAAAAGTTATATATAAGCTAGGCAGTGGTGGTACACGTGTTAATCGCAGGGGCAGCCTGTGAATTTGAGGTCAGCCTGGTCTACAGAGTGAGTTCTAGGACAGGAATGGCTGTATGCAGTGGCTCTATTACAAAAAGAAGTAACACGTACGCACATACATACATAGAAACATTTCAGATGTATCTCAGAGACAGAGCACTTGACTAGCACGCACGGCCAAGGGATCACTATTTAGCACTGAAAAAAAGGTTCGTCTTTTCTAGAACTTTACATATATGGAATCACACAAATATAGGGTTATATTACCAGTGTGTGTAGTTATCCATAGGATGCGTATTTAAAATTTTGATTGTTAAATTATATAGATCAGGAATATATATGTTTATTAGTTAGTAGACTTTGAGCTGTTTCTAGTTCTGACCGTTTATAAATAAAACTGTTCTGAGAATTTGTTTTGTTTTTTGTTTTTTCAAGACAGGGTCTCTCTGTGTAGCCTTGGCTGTCCTGGACTCACTTTGTAGACCAGGCTGGCCTCGACTCACAACGATCAGCCTGCTTCTGCCTCCCAAGTGCTGGGATTAAAGTCGTGGGCCACCACACCCAACTGCCACTTGGGATTCTTTGTAACTAAGAATGACTAAACAACTTAGTTTGGCAGTTTTAAAAAATATTACTTATAGTCATATGACTGGAATGGTCTGTTCCACATATTTATCCAAGAGAAATAAAAACTTATATTAAAACAGAGTTGATTTGACCGACTCTGATAAGTAGATATTTTGGCTGTCAACTTGAGTTTTGCCTCAGTTTTCCAAATGCTGGGATTCTGGGTTTATAGCCACATAGAGTAAAAACATAAAGGTGTGGTGGTGCACACCTTTAATCCCAGCCAGGGCTCCATAGAGAAACCCTGTCTGGAGGTGGGGGTGAAAAATCCCAAAGGGCTACATGCCTTCACCAACACATCACACCCTCAGCTCACTTTGGCTATTCTATTGGATATGTCCTATATCTCATTGCAGCTTTACTTTTCCTAATGATAACACTACCTAGGACATCTCTTTTGCTCACTTATTTCCTTATTTACATCAAAGTACCTTTCTTTCAGCTTTTAATTCAGTTTTGTTTTGCTGTAGAGTCTCTTGGATGGAGTATCTTGAAAACTCCATTTTATTGCTGCAATAGGTTTATTCTTCTTCTACTTGAAGTGTTACCATATCCATCCTTACTGTATCACAATCTGGGTAACACTTTATAATATAGATCCACGTTTTGTGGTGGTGTTTTGAAACAGGGTTTCTCTGTGTAGCCTTGGCTGTCCTAAACTCACTTTATAGACTTTTCAGTTGTTATTTTAGTTCCTTTAATGAACTTCCTTTAGGGACAGGGAGACAGTTGAGTGGCTCATGTGAGCACTGAGTTTGGATCCCTAGCACCCACATGAAAGCTGGGCACAAGCATCTGTAATCCTAGCACTGGGGATGTGGAGCTAGGCTGATCCATAGGGCTTGCTGGACAAGTCTAGCTAAAATGGTGAGCTCCAGATTTAGAGAGAGACTTCTAAAAACTCCTGACATAAACTTCTGGCCATCATAATATTGAGAGGTACACATGTACATACAACATTCATTTCTGACATCCTGTTATTTATTTATTTATTTATTTATACATCCTTTATCTCTGACAGGGAAGACTGCTAGCAACAAATTTTGCTTATCTGAAAGTCTTAATATTGCTTCTATTTTTGTTTTTGAGACAGGGCCTCTCATTGCCCAGATTGGCCTTAATTCCTAATCCTCCTGTCCCCAACTCTCAAGCGCTGAAATCATAGGTGTGTTTTGGTTTTTCAAGACAGGATTTCTCTGTGTAGCCTTGGCTGTCCTGGACTTTCTTTGTAGACCAAGCTGGCCTCATATTCACAGAGATCCCCTTGCCTCAGCCTCCCCCAGTGCTGAGATTACAGGCATGGGCCACTATGCCTGGCTACCAGTTCATGTTTCCTTTCCTTTCCTTTTATGTGTTTGTCTTTTTTTTTTTTTTCCCTGTATAACAAAAGGCCCCAAATATAAATCAGGGAGGGAAGAAAAAAGACACACCCACTCTTTACTGTAAAAAAATCGGAGGGCAAGAGGACAAGTCTCCTAAGAAGGGGTGGGTGGGGAATGTCATTAAGGCTTAAAATATTCTCTGTAAAAAACTGGGAAGCTGCCCTTTCAGTAAGGTCCTTTCCATTCAGGTGTCCATAAGCACGAAAAGGCAGCTACTCTTCCCACTCCAGGTCGTCTTCTCTCTTGTGCAGATAAGGGTGCTGCAGGGCGCGGAAGGCAGAGATTCTCTTATGTGGGTTAACAGCATTTCCCACAGCAGCTGCATTCCAGCTTTCTCCATCTCTGGCACTGCTGACTGCACTGGCTAAGGCCCTCTGGGGGAAAAGGCTCCTGGGGCAGAGACACCTCTTGAGGCCAGTCATCTTCTGGCGGCAACCTAATGAGATCAAAGATCTTGTCTAACTGGTCCACTTCAGTTTCCACAGAAGAGGGGCTTTCGACGAGACATCTCTGCAAAGATACAGCCAATACTCCACATGTCCACAGGGGTTGCATATGTAGACTGCAGAAGAACTTCAGGGGCCTGGTACCAGAGTGTGTAACAACAAGTGTGGGGGCCATCTGGTAGCTGTAGAGTCTGGCTAGGCCAAGGTTAACCAGCTTGACTGTCCTGTTACTTGTCACTAGAATGTTCTCTAGCTTCAGGTTTCAAGGAACAATACAATTTGCATGAAGGAAATCTAGGCTGCTTAGAAACTGATGCTTCAGATCCTTGATGGTCTCCACTGGCAAGCCTGGAGGGGGTGCTTTCTCCAAATAAGTCCTCCAAGTAAGTCCTTAGGTCCTGGTCTATGTGCTCAAACACTAGGGTGACCTTGGTGTCGCGATCAGTTCGGGAAGTAGGGTAACCTTGATGTTGTGATCAGTTAGGGAAGTAGTGCAGACGTCCATCAGCCATAAGACACTGGGGTGCTCAAAGGCTGCCAGCCTCCTCAGTAAGGCCCCCTCCAGCTCTTCCTCCATTAGGAACTCTCACAATCTTGAGGGCCACAAGGTGGCCACTGTGGGGATCTCGGGCCATTGGTTCTTATGGAGAGGTAGCCATTCTTGGAGCAGGGTATTTCCCCTTGCCCAGAGATCTGGGTAGGTTGGCCCTTTACCTGGGCCCAGGAGGCAGATCCTGTGGCACCATATACCGGATATCGGTGCCAGGCAGCTGGACGCTATGGGCCAGACCCACAGGCCAAACTAGAGAGGCCCCACCCCACCATGTGACCAGCTGCCAGAGAGGTACCTGATTCATATTTTCAAAGAAATAGCTACTAGAATAAGAATTCAAGGCTGCTACTTTTTTCCTTGAAACTTCTACAGTTAGTTTTCTCTGTGACAGGGCAAAAGTTCCTCCATTTTGTCTCAGTTGGAGCCATCTTTGATTTAACCTGAAACTGACTCCCTGCCACATACCTTTTTCTGCAACCAATATGAAAAGTACTATAGGAAAGTGTCCAAGCTTGTTCTAGAAACTCAGGATTCAAACACCCCAGCTAACTGCATGTTCTTGGCTTCTATGAAACTGCTTGCTTGCTTTACTCATGCAACTAACTGCCAAACAGTATGTTGTTTTTCTATGTTCCTGACCTCTAAAAGCTCTCTGTAAAATGCATTTGAGGCTATTCTGTGAGAAGTGTTTCTCTCCAGGCAGTCCTGGCCAGCTTAATATACACTACCAATTTGGATGGTCATGCTGTGTGGTGTTTGGGTCTCTACCCCACAACATTCTCCTGAGACATCATGTTACCAAAAGTCTTTGCCCATCTTCCTTTTTGCAGGACCAGTGTTGGCCTTTGTAGCCATCCCACCCCAATCCCCAAGCCCCCTTTCATTTAGGTCTTGCATTCCTTTTGCTGTTTTCTTAAGCACCTCCCCCCAATATCTTGAAAACCTGTGTTTGGGTTTGTTTTTTCTTTGCATAATCCAAAGAATCATAAATCATGCTGAAGCCAGTAGTCTTGTTGCTACCAAAATGAGTTCTAAATCAAAACAAATACAAAGATAACATCTAGTAAGGCTTTGTATATTTTGACTGCTTTTTTGTGTTTGGTCTTGTTGCCTTTCCAGGATGAAAGACATTTGTTTGCTCTGAAATAGGTCATAAACCTCCTGATCCAGTGATCCCCCTCCTCCAGCCTTTTAATCACGTCATTTTCTTTTGGCTTACACTCAGCTCTAGGTGAGAAATCTGTGAAGCCTTTGCTTTTTTTTGTTGTTGTTGTGTTCTTTCTCTTCAAGATAGGGTTTCTCTGTGTAGCCCTGGCTGTCCTGGACTCACTCTGTAGACCACACTAGCCTCGAACTCACAGTGATCTGCCTGCCTCTGCCTTCCTGAGCTAGGATTACAGATGTGGGTGCACTACCACGCCCAGCTGTTCTTCCTACTTTTATTGAGTTTTTTATTATTTGAAGTATGGAAATTTTATGCAGTTGTATGCTATCCTTGTACAGAAGCCACCCTAATCATCTTTGTGGTAATTTTTTTTTTTACTGGTTTTCAGGAAAATGAGTATATATGTTGATATGGCAGTCCCAGTTTTGATTCTGCTTGAAGCTGATTGAATTTCTTGACTATGCAGATCATACTTCTCAGAATTAAACTATGTATGTGGTTGACTTCCAGTCCCAGAAAATTATATATCTTCTGGCTCAAATCAGAGGAACGGGAAACTATTGTCACTATTCTTCACTGTCATATTATATATGAATAACATTCTTCTATTCCTGATTCTGAGTGCAGTCTCTCTGGCACTACTGTTATGGTTAAGAAAGTGTGTGCCATAGGGAGAAGAGACTCAGAGTAATCCAACAACCTAGGTGTCCTTCAGTGGATGAACAGATGAAGAAGTTATAATACATCCATACCTGGGCTATTACTTGACCATAAAAATGAGAATGTTATTGATACAAAACAACATGAATAACCTGTCAAAAAAAAACACACAGAAAGAAGCCAATGCCAGGGTGGATATTGTGTAATCACACTGAAATTTCCTCATTATAGAGAAAAAGTAGACTAATTGTCACCAGGGCTTAGGGAATGGGGTAGATGGTATGTATGCTTTACATGGGCAGCAGGAGGTTACCTTGCAATGCCAGCCAGAACAATTTTGTAATTTCTGGTACAGTCACACAAACACACACACATTTTCTTGGAAAGAAAGATGTAAGCGCATCCTTTACCTCTGCTGTAGTTGGACAGGCCTTCTCTTGTCAAGTCAATAACAAAATCAAGTTTCTTCTCTGCAGCCTGAAGAGTTTTTGTAAACAGAATTAAATTTAACAGCAGAACATCTTTTTTAAACACAGAAATAAACTTTTGCTTTTCAGTGCTGAGGATTGAACCTTGGCAGAGGCAGAGGCAGGTAGATTTCGGAGTTCAAAGCCAGCCTGGTCTATAAAACAAGTCCAGGACAGCCAAGGCTACACAGAGAAACCCTGTCTCGGAAAACCCAGAAGAACCGTGGCCTTGTTTTCATTCATGCTCAGCAGCACTGAGCTAGCCCCAGCCTCACCCTACTGCTAATGAGAAGCTGGACACCCAACATTGTTAAATAGCTTGCAGTTTAACTTGCCTCTACTATAGACAGTGTCTGAAACTATGCATGGTGGTGCAGGCCTTTAATCCCAACACTCCGGAGGCGGAGGGAGAGGCAGGCGGAGTGCTATGAGTTCAAGGTCAGCCTGGTCTACACAGAGTCCAGCACAGCCAAGGCCACATAGAGAAACGCTGTCTTGAAAAAAAGAAAGAAAGAAAGAACAAATAAAGAAAGAAAGAAATCTCAATGCATTACTAAATATGTGTAGTTCTGAAATGATGTAGTTGCTTTTCACTTTGCAAGATGGACTAGAATGTGGATGGGTGTTTGTTTCACTCCCCTCACCCCCACTGAAGGAGAGGCAGTGAAAGGCCAATTCTCTGGAGACTTTCAGTGCACCTAGACAAAGAGTAGATAGCAAAAAGCCCCACAACGTAACACTGATGTAACACTAGAGTTCCTACAGCATGAACATTTAGATGAAATACTCAGAGACAGCAACAGTTACTCACCCCAACTTCAATTATGGTATTAGGGGAGTTGCTAGAATTTCTTGATGTCTTTTTTCCAGTTACTGGAAGAAAAGGAATAAAGAATATGAATACAACCAATTAAATTTATTAAACTATTAAACATGGTCTTTGGAATACAAGATACTATAACACAAATAGGGATATCAATTCCCTATGTAATAAAAATAACTAAATTTATCCCTAAAATTAATAAGCTGGTTTAAATTTTTGACTTGGAATTAAAATATCTTCTTTTTCTTTCTTTCTTTCTTTCTTTCTTTTTTTTTTAAAAAAGATTTATTTATTATGTATACAGTGTTCTGCCTGCATGTGCACTAGTACACCAGAAGAGGGCACCAGATCTCATTATAGATGATGAGCCATCATGTGGCTGCTGGGAATTGAACTCAGGACCTTTGGAAGAGCAGCCAGTGCTCTTAACCTCTGAGCCCTCTCTCCAGCCTCCTAAAACAGTTTCTTTCTGCAGCTTACAACTATACTAGTAGCTACTGCTTTTCAAAGTGTGAAACTATTTTAGCACCTCCAATTGTGACATTCTGTTAGTAGCAGTATCTTTATGTAGAATGCTCAATGAGAACCTTCCTGGAATGTATAGTTCCCCATTTCTTTGGAGCTCTTTAATTTACAAACTGTTGAAATAAATAGTTTTATATGTGGGATGGGTAAGTGCAAAGCCTTCTGCTATTAAGATGTAATATCTATTCCAACACAGCAAAACATGACACAAACAGGAATCCTAGGTATTTGTAGGTAAGCAATGTGGCTATTTTAAAGTTAGGAAAGCTAGAAAATTTTCTAAAAACCAGGTGTGGTAGCACATGCTTGTCAGTACCCCAACACCTGTAAAGTGGAGGCAGAAAGATCAGAAATTCAAGGTCTTCCTTACCTACACAGAGAGTTCATATCCTGTGAATGAGACGCCCCCCCGACAACCCCCTACACAAAGCAGATACATTTTAAAGAGCTCTACAAAAACAACATGTCTCATTTAAAAAGTTGGTTTTTTTTAAACAAAGAGTTAGACACAAACCCTGAAACCAAGAGTAATTTAAGACATTTTAAAAACAACTATTAAAGAACAAACTTTTAATCTAAAATTGAATAACAGACACATAGACAAATTACCACTACCACCAGCAAAAGACCAAGACAAACAAAAATATATATGAAAATAACTTAAAGTTGTAAATCATTAGATCAACACAGTAAAAAAGCAAAAGGTCTTAAGCTGATGGATACAAGAAGAAAAGAAATGTCAATTTTATTAGTGAATCATTGGTTTTAGTTAGGTATTAACAGTTTGTAATCATAGATATAAACTAGAAGATTTTTCAGTAGACAATTTTGTGCCTTATTAAAAGATAATGGGGCTGGAGAGATGGCTCAGAGATTAAGGGTACCTGCTGCTCTTCCAGGATCAGTGTTCAGTTCCTAGCACCTACATAAGGTGGCTCATAACTGCCTACAACTCCTCCAATTTCAGAGATCAATGTCCTTTCTGGCCTCCCAGAGCATCCACATACATGAGGTATACACTCACCAAACACACATAAATGAAAATAAAAATATTTTTAAAAGCCACTGTTCATCTGTTATTTTTAAGGTTTCTTATTTGACAGATCATATTCTAATTATCTTAAGATACCTGTTGGACCTGATGTAATTGGAGTTGTAGGGTTGTCCACAGAAATCAACATAACATCATCAGTGTTACTAAAAGTTAAAAACAAAAACAAAAAATGAATGCATTGTCAGGCTTAAACAGGTAGTTAATGGTTAGAATTTGTCTAATTTTTTATTTAATAGCGCTATTTACAAAATTTATTAATTTATCTATGAATTCCGAGAAAAACTTGTGAGAGCATGTGGATCTGGGGCACAATTTCAAGCAATAAGGTTCAGCTGCAAGCACTTAACTTGTTGAACTGCAGGGCCAGCCCTACATGTTTTAACTGAACAACTGGCAACTATTGGGGGGAGGGGAGATAAAATCAAGTATTTAACAAAGCCCATATACTATTACTTCATTATATGATCCAAAGTACAGGAAGAGCTGGTAAAATGGCTCAACAGGTTAAGGCGCTTGATGACCTGAAGTCAATCTCTGCAACCCATAGTGGGAGAGCACTAACTCTCATGAGCTGCCCTCTGACACAACCAATACCCACACAACTATTTTTAAGTGCATATAAAACAACTTTTTAACCCCCCCAAAATCTGTGCCGTAGTTGGGGGTCATCTTATATGCTGGGCACTTACCTCCAGCTTGCTTCCCTTGCTTCTTATGTCTAGCACATATACTGGGGGTGCTGCAGTGTGCTCTGGGCAGGTAGTATGAAACAAGAGGAGCAAGCTGCACACATCATCCTGTACCTCGAAGAGAATCTGAGTGTGGATTGGCTCTCCACCAGAGCGTGCCTTAAAGGAGCAGTGTAGGCTGGCAATGGCTGCCTCGCAACACTTAATAAAGCACCTGGCTGTCTGTGGCCTGCCTGTAAATAGACACATGCCCGAGTCTGCTGCACAGGGTGCGTTGGAAGAGCAGTTGTCTTATTCAGTGAGTATATCCCACACTCTATATTTTAAATGGAAAAGTTGGGGGTCATCTTATATGGTCAGTCATCTTATATGCTGGAAAATATGGTACAAGGAAATCTAGTAATAGATAAGTAAAACTCGGTAGGGATACAGTCACAATATTTACAATATACTTAAATACCAGACACGCAAACATATGAAATATGCAAATATCACTTTTAATGTATACAGTATTGTTCATTAAAAAAAAATCAAGACCCATAAAGACATGCCACACACCTGTGATTCCAGCAGTCAAGAGGCCAGAATGAAGAAACAAAAATTATTAAAACATAGGTGCCACTACTTTATCACTAATTCTAGGTCAAATGACCTTAGTTTGCTATCATTTCAACTATAACCATATTTTTATGACCAAGGGTTTTTTAATAAGAATTTTAAAGAAAACATAAAAGACAAACTGCATTAAGTTCATTAAAATGCTAGATCAATTTTTCATAACTCAAAATTATACCATTTTAAGAGATGTCTTATATTTTTAGCATCTATATTCAGGATTCACTTTGATTCGAATTTTATATATAAAAATATAAAATGGTGGTACAAGAGGCAGAGGCAGAGGCAGAGGCAGAGGCAAGGGCAGGTGAATCTCTGAGTTCAAGGCCAGCCTGGTCTACAGAGTTGAGTTCCAGGAAAGCCAGGGCTATAAAGAGAAACCCTTTTGGGTTTTTCTGAAAAACAAAACAATACAAAACAAAACAAAAAAACAATAAGACAAAACAAAATGAGCTGAGGTTTATCTTTTTACAAGCATTATTTTTATTAATTATTATTATTATTATTGAGCCAGGGCATCTTAGATAGTCCAGGATGGTATCATTATGTAGCCAAGAATGATCTTGAAATCCTGGGATTACAAGGCACACACCACCTTTCCCCCCTCTAGTTATCCCAGGTCAGGGCTGGCTTGGAGCTGCTATGTAGCTAAGATTCCTCTTTCCTGTCTCCATTTCCTGATTATTAGCATTGAAGGTGTGTATGCATCCCTATGCCCAGGAACCCCTATTTCTCAATGGTTTATAAATTCTAATTCTTGTTAAATTTTCTAGTATTCACTTAATAATATTAACTTGGGCCAGTGAGATCTAGCAGGTAAAAGCACATGTCACCAGGCCTGATGACCTGAGTTATACCCCATGGGACACACATGATAAAAAGATAAAACTAATTCTTGAAAGCTGTCCTCTTATTTCCATACATGCGAGAGCATGCATGCTGTTGTGGTCTAAATGAAAACACCCCCCACCCCACCCCCATAGACTCATAGGGAGTGTCATTATTGGTGGTGTGGCCTTATTGAAAGAAGTGTGCCATTATGGGGTAGGCTTTGAGGTTTTAGAAGCTCAAACCAGGGCCTACTGTATTAGCATACCTGCCCCCAGTCTGCCTAGCAACCTATGATGTCATCCCCTGCCTGCCACTAGGTGTGCCAGCTGCCCAGGATATAAAAAGGGCAAACACTTCATCTCTTTCTTCTCCCTTGTGGTCTCTGTTTTTCTCTTTCTCTCCCATGCTTCTACAATAAACTTCTCTATATTGTATCTGGTGCTAGAAAGAGCCTCCACCAAGGCCACAGAGCAGTTGCCCAAAGTTTTGGGGCCCTGAAGCTCCTCAAAATTATTTTTCATCGTTAGTATTGGTAGCCCATACCAGGAGGGCAATCCCATTGTCTGGTACTCTGGGACCCCTCTACCAAATTTTACTCTAAATCTACACTCATCTCCATCTGTTCCTCTGCTGCCTGCTGGAATAGCCTAGTCCCACTCTGAGTGCCCAAGCCCTGCCATTGAATTACTCACAATTGTTCCCACCAAACTGTCTATTGTTGGTAAGCAAATGTCTGCCTCAATGGCCCCCTGAGACATTGCTAGCAGCTTGCACCTGTCTAGGAACAGCCCCATGGAGCATGAGCAATTTTGGGTTCAGCATTGGTAGCAGCACCATGCCACTGGACTCCACAGCTCTCTGGGACTGGACTGGACATGGGATCCTGAATGTACAGGCACAGATCACAAACGCCTAACTCCTAGGAAGCCCAGCAGGCCCTTGCTCCCTTCCCCTACAGCCCTGCCTGATGTGGACCCCTTCCCTCCTCACCTCCCCGACCCCCACCACTGCCACTGCCTTCTCAAATTTCTGGCAGACCCCACCAGTCCACTCCTCTGCATGCCTTCTGAATGGGTACCCATAATCAAGCCAATTAGGTGCTTCCTGGGCCATGCTTGCCCCACATGGACACCAGAGCTATGTGCATGAGAGCCAGAGGGCCCCAAAACTTTGGACGACTGTTACACAGCTTTGGTAGAGGATCTAGCTTGGAGTTGGGTCAACTCTGTGAGTCGTGAGCAGTATGGGCAGATGCTGCTTACACATAGCATGACACTGGTCGCCAGCACCAACAGCTATACTGATGCTGCTGACCCTGTGACACTTTTAAAATTCACCCCCAGTGTGGCTGACCTGATCGCCATGTCTTGGCTGAGGGCAATCACATGACTAGCCGCTATCTTTGTTTTGGGAAAATGGTGGCTATGCCTACCATCTTTACCAAGGGCTGCCAGTCCTGTTCAAATACTTGCTAAATTCCAAATACAATGTCTTTAAGCTTCTGCTGGTTGCAATTAATTGCAAGATTAAGCTTTATTTAATTTCTGATTTTATGCTTTCAAGGTTACATTTTTTTAATATGCTACATATATATTTCAACCCTGGTTCAAAATTTTTTTATATGTTTTATTTCAAAGTTATAAAGGTCTATTTGGATAAACAATCTAATTTATCTATGTCTTTACTAATTCCTAGACAAATAAATAAATGCTGCTCCTCTTGTCACCAGATGCTCTGGACTCAACTACGGACTCCCTAGCTAGTGGGTTTGATATAGTGAATTTAAATACAGGTTTTAAATTGTTCTATAATGTTCTGCTGTATTACTACATTTAAATATATTAATTCTGGGAACATTCAATGTTAGAACTTGATTGTTATGCCCTATCTTCATTCTCAAAAGCTTAAAAATCACTGCTGTATGAATATATTTAGCTTTGTTTTTATTAATCTATAATATAGTTTTAGACTTTTATAAGCTATGGAATTTTTTATGAACTAAAACATACAGGAAGCTGTTATGTTCTCTGTTTATGGACTATGTTCATGAATTTTAAGGTTTCAACTTAACAGGGATAAACAGAGATAAAACTTAAGAGTCCAAATCTTTAATTATTAAGATCTTATAAATGATCAAATCCTTTAACATTTCAAGAATATAATTTAGTCATGCTAAGAACCAACGTGATTAATTATATTTTAAAGGTCAAACATAGGATAACATTCTGTTTTATGTTTGCAAAGCATACTTTAGAGCAGATAACTAGATACAGAGAAAGACTGCTTAACTCAAATATGCTAACCCTAATGCTTGCCAGAGATTTGTTGAATAACGCATTTAACATGTGAAGTTTATTATGGGGGGAGCCTGGGGGGGAGAAGAGAGAGAGAGAGATGGAGATTTCCAGATCATAACAGTAGTTCCTCAAGGTCTTAGAAGGTTTGGGTGCAACAGCAGATGACTTCAACACTGGATTGTGGTATGCTGACCACTGGGCAAGACTGTCCCCTACGTCTCCCCCTTTTGCTAAGACCCATCCTGAACTGTGGACCAACTGGACACGCCTGGCTCTAAAAAGTTGTTTGAAGATTGGTAAATTCACCAGGCTTGGTGGTGCACGCCTTTAATCCCAGCACTCAGGAAGCAGAGGCTGGGGGATCGCCTGGCAACAAAGCGAGTCTAGAACAGCCAAGGCTACACAGAGAAACCCTGTCTCTAAAAACAAAAACAAAAAAAGATTGGTAAATCCAAGCGGGGTTGGCGCAAGCCTTTAGTCCCAGAACTCAGGACGCAGAGGCAGGGGGATCAATGTGTTTGAGGCCAGCCTAGTCTAAAAAGCAAGTCCAGGACAGCCAAGGCTAACACAGAGAAAGCCTGTCTCAAAACCAAAAAAAAAAAAAAAAGGGGGGGGGGAGGTAAATCCAAGTTATAAAGGTTGGAGGATCTAAAGGATGTTTTAAGGTATCCTAAATAATTAAAAATGCCTCAAATTTCTTCTTCCTGTTGCTATGTTATTGTTGTCATAACTGTTCAGAGCATTGACAGTAACCAATGGAGCTCTGATTTATTAATCTAACTATGGTAAAATATTCCACTATCATTCTATCATAGTTCCAAGCTCAAAAATATTTTTCATTGTGCTTAAATTATATAAATGCAGCCTTCTGAACAGAGGAAAGAAGCCCCTTTTCCATGATGGGTACTAATGCTGCAAATCAAGATTAAGTGAGCCTCTGTCTTTCTACTCTACAGAGGCTTCTGTCCTCCCAACTTTTTCCATTCCAAAGATGTCAGAAAGATCTGTCAGGCTTCTGCCTTTCCTAAGCGCACCTCGTCAGTGCTCATCAGCTACCAAGAGCGCAAAGCCCAAACAGGACTGAGGTGGGCCAAGGACACAGTACACCTAGTAGCACCTCATGCTTTTAACACAAATGTTTTTCCCCAAGCCTCTGCTACGTGTATTTCACAGCAGATTGCAAACAATGATGATGTTAACAAGTCTAAAATTTATCTCCTCTTGCAAACTTACAAAGATTCTTGTAAGCTTCAGAAGATCCACCTCAGGTCAAATGGAACCCAATCCACAGTCAAAGTTCCCCACTATCACCTACTGCAGAGGCTGGGATTCCTCCCTTTTCACTGCTTTGACACTCCCTTTCCAGCTGCCGTTCTGCACCCAACACCAGCTCAACTGGTGAGCTGCCATTCAGCACAGACACCTCTCTGGTTCACTGGGGAGTGGGGAGGGACCCCAACCCTGGCCTGCATGACTGAGGCTAGGACCTTTCCCATCTGGCGAGAGAGCCACGCTGGCACAGTTCGTGTCCGTCCACCCTCCCCTGCACACAATGCTACAACCAGGTGGACTGTCTCCTATTACTAGGTAAAACGAAGAACATTCCCCACACCAAGTTTTTTTTCTTCACTCCAAACTTGTCTCTACTCACTCTCCGAAGTTTCAAATGTTTAACAAAAGAATTTTTTTCCCTAAGCTACTTTGTCTTCTGCCCATATATATGTTCTAGTATTCTGCCAGACTTCCTACAGTCAAAACAGTGCCAAAGCAGCTACCCACAGTGCTCCAGTCCGACCTCTCAGACCATGCTAGCTGGAACTGCATTGTTCCTCCTAGCCACAGATTTCAGACCCTAGACAGTAAATACAACAGCCTGCTCTTGCCAGACTTGGCCAACATTTCAGCACCCCCCCACCCCCCCCCCACCCCCGTCAGCAGGAAGCAGTGAAAGACATTGCTTTCTTTGTGCTTCAGACCCAGGACAAACTCTTTGGTTCCTATTTGCTGCAGGACATGGCTGGCATACCCTGCCCTCTACCCTCAACTTCCCAGGGTAAGGGCTTTTCCTCCACTGTTTCACTATATAATCTTGACATTTTGTTGCTCTTGCTTTTTTCTTTCTCCACCTCCCCCATCCCGCCCCGCATGACAGCCAAAAGCTGCTTCCAATGAATCTACATATATATTTTTTTTACATGAAAAACAATCCAACATCCTCATTTTTAAAAAAATTATAAAAAAGGGAGGAATGTTACCATATCTGCCCCCAGTCTGCCTAGCAATTTATGATGTTATCTCATGCCCTCCACTAGTTGTGTCAGCTGCCCAGGATATAAAAAGGATAAGCCCATTTCATCTCCCTCTCTTCCTGTCTGTCTCTCTTGGATGCTCCTTCCCCTTTACTGCTCGCCCATGCTTCTACAATACACTTATATGTGTTGCCTGAAATTTTATTTTTTGTATTTAATACAGTGGCTTACTCTCTTTCTGCTGCCTTCCCATCCAAATTTATAACTCATAGCTACTTCTCCAGCACCATGTCTGCCTTCATGACACCATGATGATAATGTGTATAAAATTATTAGCTTTTTTTTGGTTTTTCGAGACAAGGTGTCTTTGTGTAGCCTTGGCTGTCCTGGACTCACTTTGTAGACCAGGCTGGCCTTGAACTCACAGTGATACGCCTGCCTCTGCCTCCTGAGTGCTGGGATTAAAGGCGTGTGCCACAACTGCCCAGCAAATTAATAACTTCTCCAGGAAATGTTATTATATGGTAGATAAGGACATTGGTTCTAGAGACTATAAATCTCTGGATCTCAATCTTGACTTGACATTTACTAGTGTGCTTTGGTTTCCTTAGCTATAAAACAAGTATAAACTTTATAGTCATTAAGGGCTGGAGATGAGGCCCTTGGTAACTCCCCTAGCAGGTCGGGAGGAAGGGAAGGGAGGTGCAGAGAGAAAATGAACTGAGTTTAAATTCGTGCTTTTTAAGCTTAATAATTTAAAAAATTTAATATGTGTTTTCCCTGCAGGTATGTATATGTAGTGTGTGTGTGTGTGTGTGTGTGTGTGTGTGTGTGTGTGTGTGTGTGTGTGTGTGTGTGTGGCTGGTGCTTGTGAACACCAAAGAGGGCACTGGATCCTACGAAATCCAGTTGCAGATGGCTGTAAGATGCCATATGGGTGTTAAAAACCAAATTCAGGTTCTCAGCAAATACTCTTATCTGTTGAGCCATCTCTCTAGCCCTAAACTTTATTATTATTGTGTATGTGTGTATGCCACATAGAGACCAGAGGGCCAACTCTGTACAATGGGATCTCTCCTACCTTTTTATGGATGCTCTCAGAAATGGAACTCAGATCATCCAACTTTAGGCAAGTTTGTTTTTATTTCCTGGGCCATTTCACTGGCCCCCAATTGAGCAGTGCTTTGCTGTGTTTTAGAGAGAGTCTCTATGTAGCCCTAGCTGGCCTCAAGCTCAGAGTTCTGTCTCTGCTTCCTCAGCACTGAGATTAAAGGCATATGGCACCACGACCCACTGTCCACTCCTGTCAATTTCTGCAAATATGTCCTCATGTTCAGTGCAACTCAAAACTTATTTTTTTAAGCAACAAAAACATTGAGTGATGTGATCTGTTCTGGGTTGCCTTGGAACTTTATGCTTATTTTTTTCATTTTTGAAAATAAAGACATTTCCTTCTTATTAAGCAAATTTCTTTTCTTTCTTTCTTTTTCTTTTTTTCTGAGACAGGGTTTCTCTGTGCAGCCTTGGCTATCCATGAACTCACAGCAATCTGCCTGTCTCTGCCTCCCGTGCCGGGATTAAAGGCGTGTGCCACCATGCCCGGTGCAAATTTCTTAAAGGAATACACACTCTGGGCTATAAACCTTCTCTGTGAGCTTCGTCAACTCAGTTATTATAGTATTTTCCAGTTTCTTCACATTTTAAACATAAAATGTTTAACCTAAGTCACAGGCACAGAAATATAATAGCAGAACTAATTTTTCCAAATAATTAGAAACCTCTGGTGGCCGAATAATATGAGGAACACATTTCTAATTTTGATTTTTTTTTTTTTCCGAGACAGGGTTTCTCTGGGTAGCCTTGGCCATCCTGGACTCACTTTGTAGACCTGGCTGGCCTCGAACTCACAGCGATCCGCCTGCCTCTGCCTCCCGAGCGCTGGGATTAAAGGCGTGCGCCACCACGCCCGGCCTCTAATTTTGATTTTTTAAAAGATGGTTTCTTAAATCTTTAAGAAATAAATTATAAGCCTGGCATGGTGGTACATGCCTTTAATCTCAGCACTTGGGAGGCAGAGGCAGGTGGATCGCTTTGAGTTCGAGGCCAGACTGAGCTACAAGCAAGTCCAGGACAGCCAAGGCTACCCAGAGAAACCCTCTCTCGAAATCTCGAAAAACCAAAATAAATAAATAAATAAATTGCATTTATATAAAACTACATAAATTGATAAGTAGACTAGCTCATGGTGGGGCCCTCACTCAAACAATTTTAAAAGCTGTACTTAAAAACATTTCCTCTCCCAGGCATGGTGGTGCACATCTTTAATCCCAACAACTTGCAGAGGCAGAGAAAGGTCGATCTCTGAGTTCAAGACCAGCCTGGTCTATAGACAGAGTTCCAGGACAGCCAGGGCTACACAGAGATACTATGTCTCAAAAAAATTTTTTTTTCAACTAAGCAAATTAACAAAAACATTACTTGAAGATATTAGAAAATTAGTAAGATAATGCAAACCTGAATGCCTAAGGCCCTGAGAAGAGGATGGAGGGATAAGGCTCTGATGCCCATCACTGCTGCCCCTCAAAAGGCATTTCTTTGCCATGCAAGAATGCTAGGAAACCAAGCAGAAGGTGCTTAGAAATCACAGTATACTGGCATAAAGACCAAAATCACAATAAAACATCTCAGAGGGGACTACGGGATACACTTGGGAGTCTATGTGAAACTTGGAGCTGTGTTATAAGAATAGGGAGAAATAAAAGATTAAGTGGATCTTAGAAAAACTACAAATAAACTAGTGGTGGGGCACACCTGTAATCCCAGCATTTGGGAGGCAGACACAGGCGATTTCTGTGAGTTCGAGGCCAGCCTGGTCTACAAAATGAGTCCAGGACAGGCAACGCTACACAGAGAAATGTTGTCTCAAAAAAAAAAAAAAAAAAAACCAGAAACCAAAACAAAAACAAAACAACAACAAAACCCCACAAACTACAAATAAGCTTCTTTCTGCTCAGTTTCAGATGCCTGAGTGTTGTGCCATTCATCTAATGCTATGTAACAGTTTATCTAAGACCACAATGACCTCTAAACAAAACAAAAAAACCACATCTTTATTTTGTGGAGTACAGAACTAAGTAGTAGTACAGTTGGGAGATTCTGGCTCAGGGTCTCTTATGAAGTTAATGAGGCTGCACCAACTGAATGTTTGACCAGCACCACTAAGATAAAATCAACTTTTACAGATTGTCCCATTTGATCTATTAGAATTTTACTTAGGATATATATGAATCTATTTTGCCAGTAAATCATACATACAGTATTTTTAACACTAATTTTAGTGTCAAGGTTCCTTTCTTCTTTCCTTCTTTCTTTCTGGTTTTTGAGACAGGGTTTCTCTATGTAACAGTCCCGGCTGTCCTGGACTTTGTAGACCAGGCTGACCTCAAACTCAGAGCAATTGGCCTGCCTCTGTCTCCCTTGAATGCTGGGGTTAAAGGTGGTAACCGCCGGCAAGGCTCAAGGTTCATTTCTAATGAAATGAAATGAACAAGCTTCTTTCTTTTCACATTTTTTGGTAAGAATTTGTTTAGTGTTTATATTATTTCTTCCTTAGATGTTTTTTTATAAAACACACTTTGTGAGGTGAATTATGGTGTCACATGCCTTTATTCCTAGTACTCCAGAGGCACAAGGCAAGAGGATCTGCCAAGTTTGAAGGCAGCCTCATTTTACACAGCAAGGTCCAAGCAGATAGAGAGCGCTGTCTCACAAAAAAGAACACAGTGAAACACAAGTCATCACTGCCAAGTTGCATGTTTGTTACACTATCTGCACACTGCAAAGGATGTATAACTGCCTTCAACTGCTCCATAAACTGTAGGCTGTTTCAGTATACAACAACATAGTGTATTAGACAGGATCCACTGTTAAGTGGACACTTTTGCCTATGAAGTCACTTGCATCAGGCACACTTGCTTTCCCTTTTTTTTTTTTTTTTTTTTTTTTTTGGTCACTTCAAGGATTTCAGAACACCATGTTGACAAGTGGTAGCAGCAAATTCACCGATTATGACCCCTGCCTTCATCAACTAAATGCCTTCTTTATAGTTAGTTCCTCACTTAACACCAAAATACAGGCCTCAACACAATTTTTAAAACATTTTAAATGTATCTTAAAAACGGGCTGGAGAACTGGCTCAGAGGTTAAGAGCACTTACTGATCTTGCAGAGAACTTAAATTCGGTTTCTAACGTCTATAATGAGTGGCTCACAACTTCCTGGAATTCCAGCTCCAGGAAATCTGATACTTGCTGTTGAACTGCATTTATGTGCACTTACAGACACATAAAATTTAAAAAATAACTTAAAAAATGAAAATACATGGTTAAGTAGCATGGGGTTACTAGGGTAGCTCTTGAAAAGTCAAAACTGTATGTTAAGTCCCAAATACCCAGACAAGCCAGGGTAGCATGTCTCAAAGAAATAAAACAAAAAAGACTCCACCCCCTGGAAGAGCACTGATCTAAGCCAAAACCACCAAACATGCTTGCTTCCAAAAACATTCTTCCTGACCAAGTCCAATTCCCTCAGGCTACAGACCAGTGCTTTATTACATAACTAGACAAGTAGGTGCACCCCAGTTGGATGTTATCATGATAATACTTTCAAAATGGAGGGACCCAACGTGGTCCATTAATCACCATGAAGAAGGTGGGGAATAGGACAGTGAAACCCATGACCTGACCAATTTAAGAGCCAAGTGCTGTTACAAAGAATCAACTGAATTTCTTCAGATTGTTGATGTGAATATGACATTTCAAGTTACTTTATACTTAACTAATGTAACTATGAACATATATTTAGACACATACTATATTTTCTGGCGTGTAAGACCCCCAAACTTTCCAGTTAAAATATAGTTTGGAATAAGACTACCCTTCTTCCAATACATACCAAATAAAAAATTTAAAACATCAAATTTTATTTCAATATGGTAATTTAAATTAAAATGCTTATGAAATGTATGTACTTAACAGAAAAGCTATCATTTATAAAAATAAGGTTGTTTGTCATCAAACAGGCAAACATAAACCAGTACAATAAATGTTTCCTAATCTACTCTAAAGCTAAATGGAAGGTTAAGACAATAAAGCCATGGGAGCTGCCATGCTGTTTGTATTCTAAGCTGTCAACCCACTGGAACTGACGATGATAGAAGGGGGAAAAAACCAATAGAGAACAAGCGCCTGGCAATGCCCATCATAGCTGCAAGCTACAGTATTTTCACAGGTTGATAGCATAACAGTTTCCCTTTAAAAGCCTTCAAAATCCTCCTGTTAATCATCTGATATAAGTACATCAATGACATCTTGTGAGACATTTACAAGGCAGTCATCGTGCGGATGGATTCCATATCAGATGTCTCAGCTTTATCATCTTTTTCATCTTGCCACAAGTAGCCATCCTCAGTACCATCTAATGAATTTGATATTCCACACTTCTTGAAAGACTTGATCACTGTGTCTGCATCAATATCATTCCAGGTTCTTATGACAAACTTGCACAAAACATCCAACTGTGGAGCACGCACATTTCCTCCTTTTGTGAATGACTTTCACTGCTCACCATCCATTCCTTCCACTGTTCTCGAATGTGGTCTTGAAATAGCTTGTTTAGGCACACATCCACAGTGGCTGTAGCAATGATGTCAATTCTGCAGGAGTAACTGCTGCATGTCTTTAGTCTTGCAAGCCTTTTCTTGGTGCTGGGAGTTCAATGAGCCCTGAACATATCATATCCCACACCAGAAGACTACACTTTTGAATACGTCCAATTTGTCACCTGCTCCACACATTACCAAGTCATAGCTTTATCCCTTCTTCATCCTTCCAGCCTTTTTACTTTACGTGTACAAAACAACCAACAGGGAACTTGAGTTTTGGCATATTCATTTAAAAATAATAATTGATCTCAGTTTGGCGCCATCAGTTGTATTTCCTGGTAAAACTGGACCTCAAGTCCTACTGTTTTTTTTTTTTTCTCACCTTTTTGATTGACAGTTTTATTTCCAATCATATCAAAATTCATTAGCTTCATCGATATTTCCAATACTACTTAAGGCAGAGCCATCTTTAGTGCCCTGTTGTATTATGTGTTGATGGAAACTATTCACTTTGCTATCAAGATCTACAGGTAGTTCTGGGGTAGTTTTTGTCTTTTGCCTCAGGACCATATTATGCCTTCTCATGAATCTAGTACACCAGGATACAGTGGCCTTGACTCTGATCCTGTGATCTGGGTTAGATTTGGCCCACTGTAGTGCAAACAAACGTATTTGATTTCATGTCACTATATAACCATTTTGGCAATGCTCATTCACCATGTCTGCTACTTGTTTTTTGAGTTCTGGCCAATGTGAGTGCCTCTTCTTAATTCACACTTACCTCTTGACATACTCTTTAATGTTTTTTCATTTGGTTTCCAGGCACAAACTATCTTTTCTGTACTCCATATTGTCTTGCAGCAGTGCAGTTATTCTGTTCCATAGCAAAGTTCACAACTTTGAGTTTGAAACTGGCTTTGTATTTCTTTCTTCTTGCTGGTGCAGCCATGATGGGGTTTGACTGTTGGACATTTGTATATATGGTACTGTATGTATATACGCTTTACTATATGAACAGGTACAGATACAGATACTGATACCTGTACTTTACTGTATCTGGTACCCAGTATATAACCACCAATCAATCACAGCACGTGATGTGTCTTACAGGTCACTGGCTAGTTGTTATTTACAACTGCTTTGATTGGTTGGAGTGGTCTGCCTCTTAGATCTCACACATGCTCAACAGTGTGATCTGAGAGGCAGAACAGTACAGTAATTGGAGGAAGGATAAAAGAGGAGTGTACAGTGGCTTTTTTTTTTCACCAGTGACTCACTGCTGATGCCTGCAGCTTGCTTCTCCCTACTTCATACAGTCTCCATATGAAGTAGGGGAGGCAAGCTTTTAACAGCTGTAATTTTCCTTTCTATATAAAATGTCCTCCCTTGAGACTTCAAATAAAATATTGTATATTTTATTATACAATCCATCCAGAGATAATAACCACACTCTCCCAACTACTGAAATCCCAGAAGTTCAGCACAAATGAGCAGCCATACTGTTTCCCAAGGTGGTCTCAGTCACCCCCTTTGCAGCAGACTCAGGCATGTGTCTATTTGTAGGCAGGGCACAGACAGCTAGGTGCTTTATTCAACGCCAGCCTACACTGCCCCTTTAAGGCACACTCCACATTCAACCCGAAGATGCACAGCCTTCAAGTCAAATGGGCAGGTTCTGGTGGAGAGCCAAACCACGCTTACATGTTCCTCCTTGAGGTACAGGAAGATGTGTGTAGCTTGCTCCTCCTTGTTTCATACTCCATGCACAGAGGGGGGAATCAGCCACAGCACCCCCATCATATGCATCGGACATATGAAGCCAGGGGAAGCAAGATGCAGCTAAGTACCCGACGCATAAGATGGCACAGATTTTCCGGGGTTAAAAAGTCATCTTGTACACAGGAAAATATGGTAACGTTATGCATTTTTTTTAAAAATAGAAATGCCTACCTTTCGGAAACAAATTCAACACAAGCTGATGGCAAATTAATCCTTCCCTTTGCTTTTTCTGAAGAGTTAAAGGAGGTATGGTTCACAGAAGACATTCTTTTACTTAGTGTTATAGCTGGCTCTTGGGCCACACTCATATTCATATTCATGACCTCTGAATCTGTAACCTGTTAAATGGGTGAGGGAAAAGCGGGTTAAGTAGAAAGTAAAATTTCACATGGAAGAGTCCTGTATAGATATGTTAAAATATTAAATAGTATTATGCACTTCAATGGCTGATGACCATAAAGGTGATTTCTCTGTCAAAATGAGTCAAGGAAATAACACTGACACTATAAACCTAGACTTTGAAAACAAGGCAAACAAATACTAAGATACTTAGACAACATCTTATTTCTAGTAGGCTAAGTTTAAAAACTAAAATAAGGTGATTTTAACTTCCAGTTGTTACATTTACTTAAACCTTGGAGTTAAAGCTCTGACTCCATGCCTCAGTTGAGAATAAACACAGCCTTTTCTAAGGGGTGGCATGAACACTAAGGTAGACACAGTAGGGCAAGACTCTGAAATGCTATTATACTAAGTAAGCCAATTTCATGTGAATATGCTCAAGCAGCACTAGAAGGCAAAGCAGGACACTGATGTCCTTTCACTTCCAGGTAACTTGGATCCACTTTCTCCCTCTCCTCCACTATAATTACAACATTACAACGTAGTAAATAATTCAATGGGTAAGCATAAAGCAGCTGAAAAGTTTAATGAAAAAGGACTAGCTAGGGACCGTATGACCACAGTGAGCTTTCTCTATACAGCCATACTAGATTAGAAGGATGTCAGCCCTCTGCCCATTCCTCATTCCAAATATGTACTAGTGGTGGTGGTCACTCAACCCCAATACCAGAAGAATCAAAGGTTCTATTTCATAAACCACAGTAGCAGCTGGGTCAACAATTAGGGCAGACAGAGGAAATATAACTGGCTGCAACAACAGTAACAAGCAGAATCTAACCATAGACCAATCATCAGACAGAACTCTACCCCAGAAAGCAGCCAGGAAAATCTACTTCAAAAGCAAATCTGCCATCTTCCCCATGGAGGCTAGTAGCAGGGCAGAGATTACTGAAGCAGCAGCAGCAGCAGCAGCAGCACTCAGCTCCACAGCAGAGAGGGCTAACCCACTCAGTGACCACAAGCACAGGCCAACAGCAGTGGGGATTGAGGCATCACCTCCAGGGACTCAACAGGTAACCACATGGAGTACAAAGAAAGAAGCCAAGTAGAAGAGCACATAAAAGTCATTAAAGTACATTGTTACTGAAACTACAGCTCAGAAGAAGCCAGGATGTACATACTAAGCCTAAGTAGAGTAACTACAAAGAGAGTAAGTGGCAAATACCATGACCTTTTGGTCCTTCCAAGACTAGCAAAAGCTGGTGGCTGTAGGTATAATTGTACCCCAGAGCTGTTTTTCTGACCATGAGGCCTAGAGTTGTGCTCTGGATATGGTGAGTTTCCCAGATTATCAAGTCCTGGCTCCTTCTCATTATAGTCCCTCATTCAATACAACCTCTGTATTTTTCATGTTTAACTTTAAAAAACAAGAAGCCAACATTGTTATCCAAGCTTACTGCCCTCATTTGGAAGTATATTTACATCTTACAATTTAACAAACCTAGATTATTAAAGCTTCTGTGTATTTGTACGAACCTTACAGACTGTATTATTGGGTAATGTGGTGTTTGATTCCAAACCATTTCCTTGATATGATAATACTTTTTTGATATGTCTTTGAAGTCTTCTTATTTTTACCTAGAAGAAAGAAAACTAAGTGAATAAAAAACCAGGGTACTAAATACTATAAAAGAATGAGAACTACTTGACCAAGTAGTCTTGTGAAATGTAGGCATCTACTCAAATACATGAAAAGGTCTTCTTTTCCATGATTCTAGGCCTAGATGACCCATAGCAGGGAATGCCTTCTATTCTTGCATTAGCCAGCATCTTTACTCTCTAAATGTACTTATTTGTTGCTTTTTGTTTTTGTTTTATAGATATGGTCTGATGTATTTTAGGTTAGCCTTGAATTCCTTATGTAGCCAAGGAAGTCCTTGAATTCCTGGTTTTCCTGCCTCTATCTCTAGGTAATATCTCAAGTTGCTCATCAATATGCCCTGTTTACGGATGCTGGGAATCAAACTCAGGACTTAGTGCTTGCTATGTCAGCACTCCAATTTAGCTATATCAGCAGCCCCAGTGATAAATTCTTACAGTCACCATTTGCTATCCATGGAGGAATAGTGTTCCAGGTCCTACTGATAAAAATCTACAGATGTTAAAACCACACACAGATCCTCTTTTGCACCTTAAATTATCTTTACTTACAGTGTTTAGTATAATGGGAATGCTATTACATAGTTGTTACACTGTACTGTTCAGCAAATACTGACCAAATAAAAAGATGCTACATGTTCAAGGAAACACTTCTTTCCCTAAATGTTTCCAGTTGGTCTGTGGTGGTGCACACCTTTAATCTCAGCATTCAAGAGGCAGAAGGTCTCTGATTTGAGAGGCCAGCCTAATCTCCATAGTCAAACGAGACCCTATCTCAACAACAAAGAAAACGTAAGTCTGCAGTTAGTTAGGCAGAGCCACACAAGCCAAAATGTAGAAAACTGATAAATGACATTTGGCTACTAAAGACAGTTAACAATGGAAGGGGCCTGTTCTGACGGTGCATGGTTGCAATTCCAAAATTAAGGGAACTAAAGCAGAAAGACAAGAGAGTTCAAAGCCAGCCTAGACTGCACACAGCAGCTCCAACCTCAGAAAAGAAAGCATGAGTAGCAAGACAGACAAAAAATAGTAATAGGAAACTTAATCTGCTCACAATAAAAATGATGTTGATGAAAGAAAAAAAAGTGAAGATAGTAATCCTAGAAAACTTAAAAAAAAAAAAAAGGCACAGAGTTAGAAAGACCTTAAAACAGATTATGTAAGCTCTAATAAAATACATATCAGAATGTAAAGAAAATGCCTACTACAGATGGATACAATGGATATAGAATGCTTATTAGGACTAAGAGTATTTCTTAAACCTTAAATTAAACTAGTAGGTCTTTTTTTTTTTAATTGCATGGTTCTCAGCATGTGGGCCATGACATAACAATTCATAACAGCAGAAAGGCTGCAGCATGAGGAAGGTTGAGAACCATTGTTTTATTGCCTCCCTTTCCCAACAGACAGGATATGACCACATTCTACATGTAGTAAAAGGAAGAAAATTAAGCCAGATGTGGTGGTGCACACCTGTAATCCTAGCACTCAGGGAGGCAGAGGCAGGTGATCTCTGTGCATTGGGAGGCCAGCCTCGTCTACAAAGCAAGTCCAGGGACAGCCAGGGCTATACAGGGAAAACCCTGTCTAGAAAGAAAGAAAGAGAGAGAGAAAGAAAGATGACATTAAAAACTTACAAAGAGTTGATCAGCTATTGCTTCATGCTTGTTTCTGCACTGGGTCTTCCCAATGCGTTCATTCAATTCATTCAGTTTTTTATCAAATAAATTACAGCTTATCATGTAGATCTCCTGTCGAATCCAGTGTTTAACCTAGGATTTAAATAAAAGCCAAAAGTCGTAAGCTTCAAATTGTGAAGTAATTCCACTCCCTACTTTTTATTTTTATGTGCATTAATACTTTGTCTGCATGTATGCATGTGCTACATTGCAGCGGCCAGAAGAGGGCATAAGATCCTCTGGAACTGGAGTTACAGATAATCATGAGGTGTCATGTGTGTGCTGGGAACCAGGGTCCTCTAAAAGAAAATTCAGTATTCTTAACTTCCGAGCCACTTCTTCAGCCCATTCTACTTTTTTTCTTAAGATTTTTTTTTTTTTTAAACTATGTAGCCTCAGCTAGTCTGTGGTAGACTAGACTAGCCTCAACCTCAGAGAGATCCACTATGTATCCCGGGTGCAGAATTAAAGATGTATACCACCATGCCCAGCTTATTTTCTACTGCTTAAAAGTTGCTTTATTCCTTCATGATGTTTTATAAAGAAAAACCACTATATAGTACTATACCAGTGTTATAAAAATTGATACTAAATTTTGCACAGCACACAAGTAGACATGTTAGAATTAAATTCACCCACAAAATGTTGGCTTCAACTTACATAGTTCCAGTTGTCTACTGTTTCCATAATATACATTAATCACTTGACTCATCAAAACTGAACTGGAACACAGCTATTCCTCTAAAACTGAAGCTTATATTTTTCATTTCCCTTTTTGCTTTGTTTTGCTTGTTTTTTCGAGACAGGGTTTCTCTGTGTAGCCCTGGCTGTCCAAGACTCTCTTTGTAGACCAAGGCACAGAGATTGCCTGCCTCTGCCTCCTTGAGTGTTGGAATTAACAGCATGTGCCACCATGCCTGACTTTGTTTTGTTTCTTTGAGACAGGATTTCTCTGTATAGCCCTGCCCGGCTGTACTAGAACTCACTCTAGAGACATGGCAGGTCTGAAACTCAGAGATCCAGTTGCCTCTGCCTCTCTCGGGCTGGGGATTAAAGGCATGCACCACTAAGCCTAGCCTGAAAGACTGTACTTCATTTCATAGTTGACCAGACAGAAACACGTAATTGGATAAAAATAGAAATAAGTGTTGAAAAGCAGTTTACCTAGGTTAATTTGGAAGAGGAGGTATATAACTTGGATGCATCAAGACTCCAACATAGACTAAAAGATTGTCTGAATCTACGAATTAGTGAACAACTGTGATGCAACAAACAGCTATTGCTGCTGACCAACAAGCCACATGGCCAATACAAAATGCTGGATTGTGAAGTAAAGCTCAAGGCCATCCCATGTTTGCCTTACACATTTGGTAGCCTATGAGCTAAAATGTCCAGCTTTTTCTATAAGACTTCTACAGAATGTAATTATGTAGATTACTTGGTCTAGAATAATTCCTGAAAATAGAACTATATTGGTAATATAAAGGATTTACTTCTTATTGGTTTTGTTTGAATTATGACCCTGCATCAGCTCCTGCCTCCAGGTTCCTGCCCTAACTACTTTCCTGACTCATGGACTGTGATACTGAAGTATAACAAAATAAATCCTTCCCTCCTCACAGTTTGTGGCATGGTATTCCATCACAACTATAATAACCCTAACTAAGACATAGAGAGTGTGAGACAGACAGAGAGACAGAGACAGAGAGAGAGACAGAGAGAGAGAGAGACAGAGAGAGAGACAGAGAGAGAGGGAGAGAGAGAGAGAGAGGGAGAGAGAGAGAGCGCGAGCGAGCGTGCACATGAAGGAAGAGGCATCAGAGTCCCTAGAGCTGGAGTTGCAGGCTATGAGCTTCCACAAGTGGGTGCTGGGAACTGAACTCAGGTCCTCTGCAAAAGTAGCAAGTGCTCTTAACTGCTCCTGTATCTCCAGCCCTTTCAACATTTTTCACTAATCAGAAGTATAAGTTCTTAAAACAAATATTTTAAGCCCAACATTACCTGTTCTAGCACAGCTGCATGCCTTTCCAGAGCTACACAGGCATTCTCATTAATTTGCTCTGAAGTTTTCATGGCCTTAACATTTTCTTTGTTTTCTGAAAACATCTTCTTTTGGTTATGGCCTTGGAGAGATAGAAAGATTACAGATAAAAATATTTCTTCCCAAGAAGGAAATTTTAAAAACCTCTAATTTAGGGAGTCTAATCAAGTGGAAAAACTAAAATGTGACAATAATAGTACTTAATCTTTTAAATTAATATTTTTAAGCTGGGCATGATGGTATATAATTTTAATCCCAGCACTTAAGAGGCAGAGGTAGGTAGATTTCTGTGGGTTCAAGACCAACCGGTATTACATAGTGAGCACACTTTTTAAAGTAAATGTAACTGCACAAAAACTTTACCATAAAAATGTTCTTTAAGTAGTAGGGGAAGAGGTCCTCTCTTCTGTCACAGGTCTGGGGGAGGAGAATAGGGTGAAAGAGGGAGGGAGGGGAGAATGGGAAGACACAAGTGAAGGGATGACAATGAGAGGGGATGTAATCTGAATAAATTATTTTTTAAAAAAAATTTAAAAAATGTTCTTTTTTTTTTTTTTTTTTTGGTTTTCGAGACAGGGTTTCTCTGTGTAGCTTTGGCTGTCCTGGACTCCCTTTGTAGACCAGGCTGGCCTCGAACTCACAGCGATCCGCTTGCCTCTGCCTCCCGAGTGCTGGGATTGAAGGTGTGCGCCACCACGCCCGGCTTAAAAAATGTTCTTTAAGAAAGAAATCTTTGATAGGATTCTGGTCTCAGATATAAACCTTTTTCAGTCTTGTTTCACAGGATAACCACTGAGCAAGGTGGCACATAGTTCAAATTATATTTGGCAGGATCAAGAATTCAAGGCCAGGTGCTGGGCATGGTGGTGCCTGCCTTTAATTCCAGCACTCAGGAGACAGAAGCAGAAGCAGGCGTACCACTCTGAGTCCGAGGCCAGCTTGGCCTACAAAGTGAGTCCAAGACAACCAAGGCTACACAGAGAAATCCTGTCTCGAAAAACAAAAAAAAAAAAACCAAAAAAAAAAAAAAAAACCAAAAAAAAAAAAAAAATTCAAGGCCAGACTGGGCTATATAATGAGACGCAGTCTCACCAAAACACATAAAACAAAACAAAGCAAAAACCTGTCAAACACATAACCAAGAAACAAAGCAATAACCAAGCCCCCAAACAAAACCTTATATAGTGTAATTTGAGCCTCTATATATAGTCACTTAAGTAATCAATTACTTTGATGAAAGTATTCAGCAATTTAAATTACCGTGTTAAAAATAATTATTCTGTACAAAAAATTCTACATAGTGTGTGCATGTGTACCAGTACATACTGCGTACGTTTGTGAGCATGCCATGATGTAAGTGTGGGGGTCAGAGGACATCTCTGTGAAGGCAGTTCTCTCCTTCCACCTTTGTGTGGGTTCCTGGAATTAAACCAAGGTCACCAGGCTTTGAAGAGTGCCTATATCTGCTGATCTGTTGTGTTAGCCCTAATCAGCATTTCAATCAGCCAACATAAATATCCTCTTTCTTTTTTTTTTTAAAAAAAAATTTATTTATTTATTATGTATACAGTGCTCTGCCTACATGTCAGAAGAGGGCATCATATCACATTATGGATGGTTGTGAGCCACCATGTGGTTGCTGGGAATTGAACTCAGGACCTTTGGAAGAGCAGCCAGTGCTCTTAACCTCTGAGCCATCTCTCCAGCCCAAATATCCTATTTCTAATTAAATTTATTTTGGTATTTTATAACTCCAGAACTTCCAAGTATGATTTTTTCCACAAAGCTCTTTGTAGTTGGGCCTATACATAGACACATATATGAATTACCTGTGTCTATCGTCTCTTATTTGGCATATGACCTATAAATCAATTCTATGAAAAGAAACAGATTCACCAACAACTTAATGTACCTATTCACTAGGGGACTTAAAAGCTTCCACCTCCCAAGGAGCTACTAGCAGTTAATGTTTGCAGGGAGTGAGGGAGACATTTAGTTTAGTGGTGTATCCACCAATAATATATCCATGTACTTTTTACAACACTAATTAAACTCATTGGGCCACAATAAACAAGCATCCATAAAAGTCTAAGAGGGTTATCTGCTCCCTTCTTTCGCTATACTGGGAATCAAAGGCAGGAGAGATAGCAGATCTACCATTCAGCTATGTCTTCTATCTGAAGAAGGGAATCATCAAGGAGATGAGAGATGGGAATGGGGTGGGGGGCTAATATGACCAAAATACTTTATGCATGGAAATGTCATAATGAAACTCATTATTTATAATTAATGTTAATAAAAAACTATGATCTAACAAACAAAATCTTAAAATGAGAGGAGACATAGTTAAAATGAACCATCTGCCATAAACTACCTTTTGAGATTTTTAGTACTTTCATGGGAAAATGATTTATCTCTTTTTTTGGAAAACTTTTCACTTTCATAGCAGATATCATTCAATTAAATCAAGTTTGGCCTAAAGCTCCATGCTTACTTATTTGTCTTTCTCCATGTGGTAAAGTGTAATTTTAACTTATGTGTATACAGGCTGTTGTAGCTCTTTTTTTTTTTTTTTTGGCCTGAATGTAGATATCCTTAGTGTAATCATGTGTTTACCTGATGCCCTGGGAGACCTGAAAAAGAGCATCAGATCCCCTGGAAATGAATCCATAGATGGCTGTGAGCCAGCATGTGGGTGCTGGGAATCAAACGTAGGTCCTCCACAAGAGCAGCCAGGGCTCTTAACCATTGAGCTATATTCCAGCCTATGTAACTTGCATCTATGGAAACAAGCTGTTGCAAAACTGAGAGATTATTAAATGATCAAGTAAAGTCAGTGGTGGTGGCGCACACCTTTAATCCCAGCACTCGGGAGGCAGGGGCAGACAGATCACTGTGAGTTTGAGGCCAGCCTGATCTACAAAGCAAGTCCAGGACAGCCAGGGCTACACACAGAGAAACCTTGTCTTAGAAAAAAAAAGATGATCAAGTAAAATCGACACACTCTAACTAGTCAGGCTGCCTCTGCCTGTACCTCACTTCTCTCTTTGGCTATAATTTTGCCCTGCCCATGTGATACCAAGGTTCGTTGTTGAGATACAGGATCTCATGTAGCCCCGTCTGGCCTCAAATTTGCTATGGAGCTGAGGATGACCTTAAACTTGTAATCCTTTTGTCTCTATCTATCTAGTGCTCTGGAGTGCAGGCAGGCATGCTCAGTTTATACGGTGCTGGGCTGAACCCAGAGCTTCGTGCACAGTAGGCAAGCACTCTGCCAACTGAGCTACAGACAACCTCAGCCTCAGAAAAAGCTCTTTCAACAGTATTTGGTCCTGCCTGTTGCCTACTCTAGCATTGCAAACAAAGCCAATAATCACAACGATAAGGCACAAATTTCCTTTAACAAGGTATCTTTCCATCTCAAAATCAAAAACAGTTCACAAGCAAAACAGTTTGAAAGCAAATCCATCATTAACTTTTTGTCCTATCTGTATATACTCTACTTTTTTGTCTGTTGCGTCTCCCTATGAAAATGACTATTTGAATTTTTCGAGAACACAGAGTCATGCACTTACTGTTACTACTGTCAAGGCCAAGCAATGACTGCCTCTTTGAATACGCACATCCACAAGTTTAAAAGCCAGTGACAGGTCCTACTACAGTCTTCAGTTTTCACAATGGCACTAGCCCAATTCCTAGAGCAGACTAAATTCACCAAGTTAGGTGCTTTCTCAAGTCTGAATTTAAAACATAATGTTCACTTTTTTCATGAGACTCTCAAGTGGCATTCACTTCTAAACTGGAAACCATCTTGCTGATTCTCTTGTCGTCCAAAGTATTGTGGGTTATATCATTCAACTTTTTAGTATAAAGTTATAACTCTCCTCACGTTTAGAAAAAGATCTTGATGTACTTAACTCCTGTTAAAAATGAGTTTCAGAAGTGTTCTGCCACTCTGTTGCCTCTTGTGTGGAGTATTTGCCAAAGGAGTCAATAGTGGTCCTTGGCTTTGTGTAAGGACAACCTGCTCATCAGCGTTCCCTGATTTTGATTCTGAAGCAATTTCTGCTATTGCTATAATTAAATTTGGGGAAAATGCTAAACTTTTCTGTGAAAATACTGAGGAGTCCACATTTTCAGAATGGGTGTACCTGTTAGCTATAAACCCAGGACTTAAAACTCTGATTACCATTTGGAATATTAGTTTCAAATGTTGGCTTTGGAGCTTCAACATTCTTTAACTTGTTTAGGATCTCCAACTGCTTCCGGCAACTTGTAGACATTGTTTTTTTGGCCTTTAAAACCTTCTGTTTTTTTCTGTCTGGACTTTCCATATTTCATATCCTAGAATTTAAAGTATATTTAACATGATACTTTGTCTCAAAAAACAAGATTTAAATGCATTGTCCCAGTGAAATAATCATTATAATATTAAAATAATGAGAATATCTCTCCATATTTATTTCTATTTGAAAATTATATTTTAAAAAGAAATAATTAGATACAAAGTTTTAAATAGGTCCTACTATAATGGAGACAGTGGTACCAATAGGACAGGATCAAAACCAGAAAGAGCCTCACATACAACCATTTGACTTCTTTTGAAAATGTTATCTGGATAAAGAACAAAAAGACTGGCATTAGTAATACAGGATTTAAGTTTACTATGGGGAAGAAACATACATTAATCCTTACCTCACACCTTACCTTAAAATCGATTCCAAAATAATAGGGAACAGAAACACAGAAAATTAACACTAAATGGGTCACATGTGTCAACATGAATGGTTAAAAGTTTATAGAAGAAAACCAGACCACACAGTTCTCTCTTTGAAGTGGGATTACAAGCATGCACTACAACTGCCATCATTTTAACATGGGAGTGGGGGCTGAACTCCGGTCCTGGTAAAACATGTTACAAACAGCACCATTCGTCCTGCCTTGTACTTTTTTCTTTTCTTTCTTTTTTGTTTTATACTATGATACATGGATTCTTTGCTTTCCTTTTCTCTCTGTAGCCCTGACTGTCCTAGACTTACTTTGTAGACCAGGCTGGCCTCAAACTCAGAGATCCGCCTGCCTCTGTCTCTAAGAACTAGGATTAAAGGCTTGCACCATTGCACCCAGCTATGAGCTTTTTTTTTTAATTAAAAACTTTTTTAATTTTAATTTTATTAATTTATTCAGATTACAACTCAATTGTTAGCCCATCACTTGTATCCTCCCATTCCCCTCCCCGACGTCTATGACCGAGGGCGATGATCTCTTTTCTTAACATCTTTTCTGGACTCTTCATTTAAAGTTCTGATGTTTCATGATGAATGGGGTTCTATTCTGATACACCCACATTGAAATGGATGCCCAAATAAGGTCACTTTAAAAGCTGCCAACGTTTTTTTTTTCCCTTGACTTTTTGAGACAGAGTCTGATGTAGTCAGACTGGCTTTGAACTCACTATGGAGCTAAAGTGGTCCCTGAATTCCTGATCTTCCTGCCTCTATCTCCTCAGTTCTAGGAATGTAGATATTTACTAGACACTCAGTTTTAGGAGGTACAAGGGATCAAACACAAGGTTTTGTGTGTGCTACCGTGCTAGATTAAAGTTGAGAAACTGATTTCCAACAAATACGGTGTAAATTTTAAAAGTTCAATCACTATAGCACAAAAGACAAACCTGTATCGTTTAACTCTGGTGATCTTGATTTTATCTCCAATAATTTTTATGGGATTTCTTACAATTTCATACTTCCTAGCTTATTTTTAAAAGGCTGAAAGTGTCATTCTTTCTAATATCTATAATTTTAGTTTACTTTCACTCCTCACCATCCTCAGAGATCCTTTGGTACAATGTTGAACAGAAAATAGAAGAGGCAAGAGTAGTCATTGTGGTCCTAACTCAGAAGGGAAAACTTCTAGTCTCATCATAATGATGTTATCTGTGGATTTATCACAGATGATTTTGACAGAAAAGACTCAAGTTTTTTTTGTTTTGTTTGTTTTGTTTTTGTTTTGTTTTTTTAAATCATGAAGCAGTGTTGCAGAGCTGGTGATACAGCACAGCTTGTAGAGTGCTTGCCTATTATGCACACAGCCTTGGCTTTGAAACTCAATACTGCATAAAAGCCAAGCATGGTGACACAGGCCTGTAACGCTAACATTCAGGAAGAAATAAAGACAGAAAGATCAGGAGTTCAAGGTTATCCTTGGCAACACAGGGATCCATGCTAATGATAAAACAACTTCCATTCGCAATTAAAAAAACCCAAAAGATTAAAAAAAAAAAAAAAAAAAAGACAAAATTAGGCAAGAATTTTAAACCATAATTTTAAATTATATCTACTTAAACAAACAAACAAAAATATGGGCTGGAGAGATGGCTCAGTGGTTAAGAGCCCTGGCTGCTCTTCCAAAGGTCCTGAGTTCAATTCCCAGCAATGACATAGTGGCTTTAAACTCTCTATCATATGATCCAATGTTCTCAACTGGCATGCAGACTTTTATGCAGGCAGAGCACTCAAAAACAACAAATATATAAATAATAATAATAAAGGCAGCAAAACCAAAAACACCTGTGTGGTAGTTTGAATGAGACTGACCCCCCTACACTTGTATGTTTGAATATTTGGTCCCCAGTTGGTAGAAACATTTGGAATAGACTAAGGGGCCTTACTGGAGGTGTGCCACTAGAGGCAAACTTTGAGGTTTAAAAAGTCCAAGATATTTCCAGTTAGCACTCTCTAACTCTTTTAGTGCAAAGCCTGCCTACATGTTCCCCAGTGATCATGGGCTCCAAATCTATGGAACTGTAAGCTCCAAAAAACAATAGAAAAGTAACTAAGAAAAGTTGTTACAACTGCTCATGCTGCTCTTTGGAGGACTTTGGACTAGGAAAGCAAGTGAATGCTGTAAGTGGAGCTTAATAGACGATCCTCCTAGGAGCTTGGAAGACAGTAGTGCTGAGAACAATGTAGACTACCGGCAGTTCAGCTGATGAGGCAGAGACCATTCCTGGCAAAAAAAAAAAAAAAAAAAAATGTGGCTGCTTTTTGTCCTTGTCCTGAGAATCTTCCTGAGCCCAAAAAGAAAAGTTACAGACTAATTTCCTTGGCAGAGGAAATTCCAAGACAGCTAAATAGTAACTACTGAGTTATTAGTAATCACTCTTATTCAGGATTATAATGAAAAAGTGCAAGCTGGGCAAGAGAAATGTAAAAAAAAAATGTACAGTTTGAAAAAGAAATACAAAATGCACCATAAGAATCAAAAAAGAACACAAGCGTTCAGAAAGGACTAAAAAAGGTGAGCTCATTTTCAGCAGTCTCGCAGACTAAAAGCTTCCAGGACTAGGCCTAGGTTAGCAAACAGGGGTAGTAAACTTGGAGGTTGACAATTAGGCAAATAAAAATCACTTTTGCAGGGCTGGAGAGATGGCTCAGAGGTTAAGAGCACTGTCTGTTCTTCTAGAGATCCTGAGTTCAATTCCCAGCAACCACATGGTAGCTTACAACCATCTATAATGTGATATGATGCCCTCTTCTGACCTGCAGATGTACATGCAGACAGAGTATTATATACATAATAAACAAATATTTTTTTAAAATTCAAATTAAAAAAAAAATCACTTTTGCTCATGAAGCATGCATGCTGTATGCTCTGAGCAACTGGCAGTCACAGGACAATCCTAGGAACCAAACTCATGTAGTCAGGCTTGGTGGCAAACTCCACCTGCTGAATCATCTTCTTAAAATGTATTTACAAATATTTACTATTATCGGGCGTGGTGGCGCACGCCTTTAATCCCAGCACTCAGGAGGCAGAGGCAGGCGGATCGCTGTGAGTTCGAGGCCAGCCTGGTCCACAAAGTGAGTCCAGGATGGCCAAGGCTACACAGAGAAACCCTGTCTCAAAAAACAAAAACAAAAACAACAACAACAAAATATTTACTATTAAATAGTATTACTATTTAAAATAGTACACATTTGCTATTCAGCCTTATTTTTGAAAAGTTAAAATTTTATTATGTCAGAAAAATTTTTGACGCTAAACTTACCTTGGGCAAACTGGCTAGTGGTCGGTCAAGCATACCAACCATAATTTCTATACAAGTATCCTTGACTTCAAGGTTATGAGAACATCCTAATGCTTGACTGTACACAATGCTTGCTTGCTCCCTGCCAATGTCCACAGCTGCCTTTCTGAATCTGTCTTTGCCTTTAAAATTGAAGGTCAGGCTGCTAAAACTTTAGTATGTTGACTATTATAAAATAATAAAAGCTCTTCTTAGAGACCAAGTTATGGTAGGTGAGTTAACCTTATGAGAATCAACTGTTCCTTTCAATAATGTCTGGCGAATAGACTGGCATGCAGCATCAGGATCACATGATCACCAGCATACCTTGGCCTTTACTTTCATATTCATCAATTTACACTCAGGTCTTTTAGTCCCAGTACTCGGGAAGCAGAAGTAGGTGGATATCTATGGCTTGAGGCCATCCTGGTCTCCACATAAAAGTTCCAGACTAGCCAGGACTACACAGAGAAAATGTCTTTCAGAGAAAAAAAAAAAAAAAAAAAAAAAAAAACTGGTAAATGAGGAAAGTCAGAGGACAACTTGTGGGAGTTGGTCCCTTCTTTCAACCAGGTGGATCCAGGGCACGCAACTAAGGGGTTAGGCTGGGAAGCATGTACTTACGGGACGTTCTTGCTAACATCTATTTTCAACTGTATAAATGTACACGTGTTTAAGTCTGGGAGGCTAATATTAGGCATCTTCCTGGATCACTCTCCATCAGTGTGTTTAGTCTCACTTACCAGCTTGCTCCAGTAACCCCATCTAAGCCTTCCAAGTGCTGGGATTATAGGAATAGCCCCACACTGGAACTGACATTTATTGGTATTGGAGATACGACTTCAGTTCTTCACGTTTCTAACTGCTTGACCCTCTGAGCCACGTCCTCATCCTTTAAATCTGCATTTAGTTTTGTTTTTTTGAGAGACATGGTTTCTTTGTATAGCCCTGGCTGTCCTGGAACTAGCTCTGTAGATCAGATTGGCCTGGAACTCAGAGATCCACCTACTCCTGCCTTGCCAAGTGCTGGGAATAAAGCATATGCCACTATGTTAGGCAATTACTCTACCACTAAGCTATATCCTCAGCTTTTCCTATTCTGAGACAAAGCCTCACTATGACCCCCAAGCTGACCTTGAACCAACTCTGTAGTGTTCAGGTAGGCCTTTACATTTGATCCTATTGGCTCACCCTCCATAGTACCTGGAACTATAGCCCTTAAAACTTATGGTTTTCGTCCATAATGAGATCGGGTACCTTATTGTATACATAATAAATAAATCTTAACAAACAAACAAAACCCTCATGGACAGGATTCTTTAACCTATACTTAAAAAGATGAGAAAGAATTATCCAAGTCTATTGTTTTAAGTCTCAGAGAATAAGACAGATCAGTAGGTAAAAGACCTTGCCACGCAAGCCTGATCCCTAGAACTTAGTGGAAAAAGCAAATACAGAAAGTTGTCCTCTGGCCAATGCCTTTAATCCTAGCACTGGGGAGACCAAGGCCAGCCCGATCTACAAAGCAAGTCCGGGACAGCCAAGGCTACATGAGAAACCATGTCTCGGGGTAGGGGTGGGGGGAGGAGAGTGTTGTCCTGACCTCCACATGTGAACAGTGGCATATTCAATGCCCACTCAAACACAATTTTATTATTATGCATAGATCAGAGAACTATGGTATAAATGCAAGCAGAGATGAAGTGATTGCTAACTTCCGTGTCAAAACTCAAAACATTAAGTAGCAAGGAAATATAATAGAATTTAAAACTGATATTAAGTACATTAAAGTCAAGCCAAAAAAAATTCAAGACATACCTAAATTGCACTAGGTGTTCAGATGATCTAGATCTGTACTGAGTTATGGAGAATAAGTTGATTAAAGTTAGATTCATCCTTTCTAAAATAAATTGAGAGGTAAATGAGCCAAAATAAACGGAAGCATTCACAAGGTTGGGGATTCAGTGTATGCAATTAACCTATTTTGCTGCTTTTCACATTTATTATTTACTTATTTATTTGTTTAGGCAGTGTCTTGCTGTATAAGCTCCTGACTCTGCTTCCCAGGTACTGGGATTTAAATTGTGCTTCACAACACCAGGGAGAAGTCAGTTTTAAGAATTTTAAGCAGACACCATTTTGTTGTTTCCTTTGTTGAGACACATTCTTTAACTAGTTTGCCAAAACTGGAAAAAGATGAGGAAAATTAGGAATTGTTGGTTTTATTTTTAGACACTTCTACCTGAAAGGAGTTCGGTATCAACTCATGGTGTCCTATTGCAATAGGTTACTGAACTGTATATAGTTAACATTTTTTTTTCCTTTCTTCCTCCAGAGATAGGGTTTCTCTTGTAGTCCTGGCTATCCTGGACTCACTTTGTAGACCAGGCTAGTCTCGAACACACAAGAGATCCTCCTGTCTCTGCCTTCTGAGAGCTGGGATTGAAGGCCTGCACCACCATGCCCAGCTAATTACCACACCTTGTGAACACATTCTGAAGAAAAACTTGACTGTTAAACTTACCTTGGGTAAACTGGTTAGTGGTCAGACAAGTAGACCAACCATAATTTCTATACAACGTATCCTTCTTGACTTCAAGGCTATGAGAACATTCTAAAGGCTTGACTGTAAACAATGCTTGCTTGCTTCCTGCCAATGTCCACAGCTGCCTTTCTGAATCCGTCTTTGCCTTTAAAATTGAAGGTCAGGCTGCTGCTCTGCCTGAGACAGCCCTGAAGGTGGTGAATAAAGGTTTCACATAATTTTATTTATTCAAGCCTGGTGTGTACATTGTAACACCACGGTGTAGCAAGCTCACGAAAGGCTCCGTAGGCTTGCTCCAGGTGCCGGTCTTTCCTAGTAAATTAGTCCAAACGTGCTGGCTGTCAGCCTAACATAAATCAGTCTAACAAGCCGGGCGTGGTGGCGCACACCTTTAATCCTAGCACTCGGGAGGCAGAGGCAGGCAGATCTCTCTGTGAGTTCGAGGCCAGCCTGGTCTACAAAGCGAGTCCAAGACAGCCAAGGCTACACAGAGAAAAAAACAAAACAGCTTCATAAGGCAAGCTCCAGGTAGTTACCTGTTCAGGCACCTGCATTACTCAGAGCAAAACGACCCCTTCACCGAACCTGACCGCGGGATCCACGGGATGCCGGGATCCATCAGTTCACCTGCCGTGCCCAGAGAGTGAAGAGCAGAGAACAAGGCATTTCCGCCCACACACATACGGGGAGTCACCTCAGGCCGCGGTCAGCCAGCGCTTCCGGCTTCCTAGCCCCTTGGCCATCCCTGAGCTCCCCGAGGGCTGTTCCCTCCAGGTCCCGCCCGGCCCCTGGGTGCACACTTCACCTGGCCTCCGAGGGCCGAACGCCGCCATGGAGCCGGCCGGCCCACCAACCGCCTCCCTCACGGAGCCATCGCCGCCCCGCGACGTACCTGGAGCGGTCGCCTCTCCCCGGCCGCTTCCACACAGCGACGAAGCCTCGACCCCAGACAAAATGACCCGCCTCGGGCCGGGAGCGAGACTAAACCTACCTCCCTCCGCCCCCTCCCGGGCCGCTGCCAGCCAATGAGAGCGCGAAGCTGAGAGAGCTCAGCCAATCACGGCGACGGTGGGCGGGGAGCAGAGCGGCTGAGGGAAAAAACAAACTGACCCCGGGCGCGCCGCGGTCGCCTGGCCTCGAGCTACCGGCCAGGGCCTGAGGCGTCCAGAGCGGTCTGTGAGGCGAGGGCGCGCGCCCGGGAGGCCTCGGGCACAGATTTGGATGGCGTTTAAGAAGCTATTATAATGAAATCGTCACCAAAGCAAAACCCCGGAGAACAAGGGTTGAAATTATTACTTATGAAACCTTCTTCGCCAAAACAAGCCCGGGGGGGGGGGGGGGGGGGACGGGGGGGCGGGGGGGGAGGGGGGACGGGGGTGGGGGGGGGGGGGGGGGGAAGGGCTGTAGATTCCAGCTGTGAAAATTCTGCTGGATTAGAACCCCAGGTGGCTATTGGCCAGTACCCTGTGAATTCCAAATACAGCAGGGGACTCAAGGCTCTGCAGCTCCAGGGAGCCTTTGGTGGTATTCTGTGGAAACTTTATTTACATAGCTCAGTTCAGAGAAGTGGCTGAGAAATCATGAAAATCAGTATTTCTCAACATTAAAATATGATGTGCTCTGGAGACAGAAGGTCTCAAAGCCTAATACGAGTTGTTTGCAAAGTGTCCTTGAGTGGCTGAAATGCATTCCTTCCAGGCATGGTGGCGCACACCTTTAATCCCAGCACTCAGAAGGCAGAGGCAGGTGGATCAATGTGAATTGCAGGCCAGCCTGCTCTACAAAGTGAGTCGTGTACACAGCCAAGGCTACACAGAGAAACCCTGTCTGGAAAAAACCAAAAACAAATAAAATGCATTCCTGAGGTGGGGGAGGAACCACCTTGCTGGCTGCCACATTCTTCCAGGCAGTTTGGGAAAGTACACCTGGTGGCCCACTCCTTTAATCCCAGCAACCCCTGAGGCAGGAGTGGGCTGATCTCAAAATAAATAAAAATCACTTTACAGAAACAGCTATTCTCGGTGCTGAGTTTTCAGATGTTAGCCCATTAGAGTTTTCTACATGGTCCTGTGGGCAGAGGAGATGGCTCAGTGGTTTACAACACTTGCCCTCATGCATAGAGGAAGCTCACAACTGCCTGTAATTCCAATTTCAGGAAATCCAACACCCTCTGGCTTCTGAAGGCACTTGCGAACATGTGGTGCACATAAATTCATGGAGGGACACTCACACATTAATATATATACATGGAGGGACACTTACACATTAATATACATACATTTTTTAAAAGTGTGTGTGTGTGTGTGTGTGTGTGTGTGTGTTTTAGGGATCATTGTGCGTGCTGCAACAAGCCAGGTTTGGCCATTCATCCTCAATAGGCTAACTAAAGGAGCCAAATACATATAGCAAAGCAGAAAAAGATTTCTTCAATATGACCACATTTGGAAGAGCGGCAGAGATCTAAGACAACCCCAAGTTAATCTTCAGGGTATAATGGGGATGTGGCTGTTAGCTCCGTTTGTTCTGTGGAACAGGAGAGACATTGACTGTCTGAGAGAAACAATAAACCAATACCACAGGAAAGCCATAAGACTGAACATCAGAAAACTATAGGAGGTAGGCTGATTGTCACCTGTCAGGTTGAAAAAGGGAACCCAGCTGGGAGTCTGCCCAGGGGATTCTTTGTCATCTTGTTTTTTATTGTTTCCTCAAGATGAAATGCTTGTTGCCGAGTAGGCCTTTCCTTCTCACTGCCTTTCCCATAAGAAAGACCTTAGGTGGCTTGTCGAGGGCCATCTGGGACATTCGCCCCTTTAGATCCATGGCTCCTCCCCCATCTGGCTGCCTATCAGGGAGGTTAACTCCTAGTCTTTCAAGAGGATAGCACAACACTGCAGAATAACTACTCCATCCTAAGCCTCCACGCTAGCATAGCTTCCTCCCATTCAGATGTCCCACATTATACTTGTTTCTTATTGGCTTTAAAGGTATAAATTTATTGTGTTCTGTATATCTTGGTTAAAATCTTTAAAATCTATAACAAATAGTTATGCTTGTAATTTAAGGCCAGAGCCATTCTAACAGCAAATTAAGTGAACCAACTTAAACTGATCTCTAACAGTAATAGACTTATAGAAAATAAAATTTTTAAACAATGTTTCCTTAATAAAGATGTTAAAACTGCATCTCCAGCATATATCTGTAAACTTTCATCTAAAGATTAATAATTTGCTTATTAAATATAGTGTTTAAATTTTAAGTTCAAACTCTTGCTTAAAATACATGAGAGCATTGCGTTTGTAACACAGATATTATGTGATTCAATCCTAGTTCAAAGCACTATAAAGATCTGGTTTTAAGTTCTAAAAATTATGGTTATACTCTATGACTTCATTCTTAAACAAATGTAACGGGACTTGTTTGTATTAAATACATTACAGTCAATATAAAGTATTAACAACTTTAAATTTTTCTATAAATTAAATATATTAGTAACACTGAATAATTTTCTTTAAAAACTGTTATATTCTATAATGATATGCTATATGGAAACCAGAAGTTTCCAATCTCTATATTTATAGATCTTGATGCTGAAGTAAAGAAACTCTAATTTAATGGTTATCATTTATGTAACTTCTCAAGGTCTTATTGTACATCACAATCATGGTGTGTAAAACAGGAGATGCAAATTAATGCAGGAGATAAACTTGTTCAGCTGTTACTGTTTCCCTACATTAAGGGCAAAGCCATTCCAGTAAAAAAGAATGGGTATAGTTGAGAATACAGAAAAATATATGTTCTGGCAAACAATGGTATATATTCACTTATAAGTAGATATTAGCCCAACATAGATGCTCTCTGAGAGACTCCATTCAGTGAAGGATTGGGACAAATACTGGAAATCATTGCCAAACTCTGGGCAAAGAACTATGAGTTATATAAAAGAATGGCCCAGATAAAATATATTAATAAGTATTTAAAATTATGAATAAAAGGTAACAATAAAAATCATTATAGAGCCGGGCATGGTGGTGCACGCCTTTAATCCCAGCACTTGGGAGGCAGAGGCAGGCGGATCGCTGTGAGTTTGAGGCCAGCCTGGTCTACAAAGTGAGTCCAGAATGGCCAAGGCTACACAGAGAAACCCTGTCTCAAAAAACCAAAAAAAAAAAAAAAAAAAAAAAAAAAAAAAATCATCATAAACAGATGACATGGGATTGAGACAAGGATCTCATCCCTGCCCCACGTTGGGTGCCAGTTGACCCGACCTGCGGGGTTCGACTAAAACTCGGGAGGGAGGTCACCTGTTGAGAATGCAAGACACAAGAAAGGAGAGCAAGTCTGATTGATCAAACTCTCAATTTTTATTAGGCAGGCAGCAGCTTTTATAAGTCAGAGGGCAGGGGAGCATATTGCTATAGCAACCCAGCTGCAGGCTTTTCTCAAAACATAGGGAATTCCAGGCAGGGTCATAATATCCTGCCACACAGGGTATCTTGCTTTGTCTTCATCTAGCTTTAGTCTAACTGCTGACTCACAACAGGGTCGCTTCATCCCTATCTGTCTGTAGCTGCTGACTCACAACAGGGTCGCTCCATGCCTGTCTTTAGTCTAACTGCTGACTCACAACAGGGTCAGCTAGTTTCTGGTGAAAGGCAAGCTCTGGGAAAGACAGAGACTTAAAGGTGCAGACTTAGACAAGATGGCTGAGCATTGGCCATATGGCCTATCGTCACCAATAGAACAGGATGTCCCACCCCTATTCTCTTATTGTTCAGCATTGGCTAGTTGGCTTTTATTGGCAATACAGAGAACAAATTGTGACATATTTACACAAACTTGAGATGTTATACCCAGATCATGAGACCACCCCACAAAGACCACCAGGAGTACGAAGCCAAGTCATATGCAAAAGCAGAAAACCTTTATTCTGCAGAGATTGAGAGTACTGGGGTCATTGCCTATGCAAAGCTAGATGGTGAAAGACCATCTAGTATTAATGCCCGGCTGGGGCTCTGGAGGGGTCCAGGGTGGGGTCTCTGGTGCTGGATGCGGATGCCCTTCCAGTTCGCTTCATCTCTTGGGTGGCCAGAGCTGATGGCTCAGGTAACTGATCAGGACTGAAAGAGAAAGGAGGGAAGGGGAAAAAGAGCCCAAAATTTCTTCTCTAGGGACTGAGGCCAAGAAGGAGAATTTAAACTGAGCACAAATTTCCTATGGCTGAGGTGTAAACGCGGCTTCTGGCTAGAAACTGCATGGGGGTTGTAAAAGGAGGCTCTTTGATCTGCAGACAGGCCTCCTTGCGGAGATCTCCAGTCAACTAGTGTAAACTTAGGCTGTGTAAAAAGCCCTGGGTCTTGCTAACTTATTTGCGAATCCACAGAGAAGTAAGAAATAAGAGAGAGATAGAAAATAAACCACTCACACACATACATTCAAGAGAAAAAGGTAGATGGAATTAGGCATTTGACTTCAACTGAAGTCAGATTTCCCAATTTTCAGCACATACATTCAAGAGAAAGGGATCAAGAGAAGAGGTAGATGAATCCAGGCATCTTAATTTCAACTGAAGTTAAGCTTCCCAATTTTCCAGCCCCATTTATTGTAGAAGACCACACTTATACTTCTGAGGAAAAGGGAATTACCTCACAGTCAAAAGAGTACAATTAATCACAAAAACAGATGAGTTCTAAAATATAACAGGTTACATGTTTTAAAGCTAAACATTTCTTATCTATGTATCCAGTACATAAGTTCATAGTGAATTCAGAATGACAAAGGTTTACAAAGTCTAAGGTTAGTAGAGTCTGAAACTTACAAGAGTATACAATTTATCAATTAGGACGGACTTAACTACACATTATCCAGCTATCTCTTAGTTCCTTATGAGCACAGGACAATAATTCTTATCTGTCTTTCATTCTAAGAAACAGAGTAAATTCAGACATATCTAGGTAGCTTCATTCCACTTAGGTCATGAGAAGTTTAAATAAACTTGCCCATATTTATGGTGAAAATACCAGGATTCGTGGTGCCATCTGTAGTGAAGGCTTATCTGAAGCCACAAATCTGCTAGTAGGCTATCCTTAGTGAGGCATCTGGAGGTCTACAAAGGTATTTATTGCAGCCATTAACTAACTTTAACTTTTAAAACTATTTGAATCAAATCAGGAATTCCATAATCAGGGATTAACTCATCTGAATAACAAACAGTACATCTTCAATAAGATCCTGTAGGAAGTTTGCTTAATCAGAGCTGGTCAGTGCCCAGAAAATAACAGTTCACACCAATGCCAGATGTATTTACTTTTGGTTTTTTGAGACAGGGTTTCTCTGTGTAATGTTGACTATCCTGGACTTGCGTTGTAGACCGGGCTGGCCATGAATGTAGTCCTGGCTGTCCTGGACTCACTTTGTAGACCAAGCTGGGCTTAGACTCACAGTGATCCACCTGCCTCTGCCTCCCTGGGTGCTGAGATTAAAGGCATGCACCACCATGCCCGACTCTAATGCCAGATTTTAGAGAGATGCAGCAAAGCACAATTGACAGGGTAGTCAGAGGTTGGAGGCAATTCTGGGGTACATCACGATACAGACCTCCAGAGATCTCTCATGTTTACTGGACTTCCCCAAATCAATGGTTCCTGACAGCATGTCAGAGGCTGGAAGTAGTTTGGGGGTGCACCCCGGTATAAGACCTTGCAAACACCAGATCACCTCCTAGACAGCCCACATGCCTAGTGAGCTCCCTTAACAGGGTGGCTCTTGGTAATCTAGTTGAACATGCAGGCTTTTTAAAAAATAGGTAATCAAGGGAAGTTTCAAGGTGGATTAAGTAATCATTACTTCTATTGGCACAGATCAAGAGCAAGGGTACAAGTTCTTGAGGCTACATGACTCTGGTCAGGAGTTGGTGGGGGGGGAATCATCGAATTGGCAGCTAAGCAACCTTATCTTCCTCAGGCCAGGTGTCCTGACTATCTTTGACTGGTAGCCTGAGGGCTATGGCTTTTCCTGGAATTCTTTTACAAAACAGAAAGACAGAAACTCTGGCCTAGTCACAAGATGGAGTTACATTTATACAATTACCTGAGTCCTTCAGAAACAGTTGATATTTAGAATAAACATCACTGGGAGGCAAAGGCAGGCAGATCACTGTGAGTTCGAGGCCAGCCTGGTCTACAAAGGGAGTCCAGGATAGCCAAAGCCACACAGAGAAACCCTGTCTCGAAAACAACAACAACAACAACAAAAACCCAAAATAAACATCACAATGCAATGTCCAGATTGAAACCAGATCGTGGGGTAGAGAAATCAGCATTTGAATGAACAATGGTAAACTGTACACAGTCCACAAGGACATGATGCCCACACAGTCTGTATCGAAGTCAACATTAAATGATACAACAGAAATACAGTGTGGTGGTTTGAGTTGGAATGTCCAGCTGGGCCAGGTGGTGGTGGTGCACCCCTTTAATCCCAGCACTTGGGAGGCAGTGGCAGGTGGATCTCTGTGGGTTCTGAGGACTGTTCCTGGTCCGGGACAGTCAGGCAGGCCTGTTACACAGAAAAACCTTGTCTCAAAAAAAAAAAAAAAAAAAAAAAAAAAAAAATGTACGGGGTTTGGTGGCACACACCTGTAATACTAGCACCCAAAGAGGCAGAGACAGGCAAATCTCTGTGAGTTTGAGGCCAGCCCGATTTACACAGTGAGTCCAGGACAGCCAAAGCTACCCGTCTCTGAAAACAAACAATCAAAACAAAGCAAAAAACAAAAAACCCAGGACACAAGCTGGGCGTGGTGGCTCACACCTTTAATCCCAGCACTCGGGAGGCAGAGGCAGGTGGATCACTGTGAGTTCGATGCCAGCCTGGTCTACAAAGTGAGTCCAGGACAGCCAAGGCTACACAGAGAGACTTTGTCTCAAAAAACAAAAACAAACAACAACAACAACATCAAAACCAGGACAGCCAAGGCTACACAGAGAAACTTGCTTTGAAAAACAAACAAACAAAACAAATACATACAGTTGAATGCTTGGTCATCAAGGAATAGTAAGAACTCTTTGATCAGATTAGAAGGATTAGGAGGTGTGGCCCTATTGAAGGAAGTGTGTCACTGGTGGTTTTAACAAAATCCCAGATGTTCAAGTTTACCAATAAAGACTCAGGAGGCAGATGCTAACTCAGAGAGTTGAGAAAGCATCCAGCTGATCTTTTTCCTCAGCCAACAGTCCCAGAAGGAAAAAGCCATCTTCTTCTCCACACTGTCTTAAATACCCTCCAAACTGGGCTGGAGAGATGGCTTAGTGCGTAAGAGTACTGACTGCTCTTCCAGAGGACCAGGGTTCAATTCTCTGAACCCACATGGCGGCTCACAACTGTCTGTAACGCCAAGATCTGATACCCTCACACCAACCTACATGCAGGCAAAACATCAATGCACATAAAATAAAAATAAGTTATATATATAAAGCCCTCCATATCCCTACTTTCCCTACTTTCTACTTCCTAAGAGTTTCTCTCTCTCTCTCTCTCTCTCTCTCTCTCTCTGGACTTTCTTTCACTCTGTTTTTTTTTTTTTTCCTATGTCCACTCCCTGTCAACTGGTTGCTTGCTCCGCCTATTGACCTATGGTTGACTTTTTTAGTCCTGTTTACAGAAAGCTCTTGGATTGAAGGTGTGTGCTAGGACTGAGCCACACCACAACTGGAAACAAGTTTTTCCAGTCTACAATCTTGGGGTTCACCGTGTGATTAAATATCCTGCAACTGGCTGTATACTTTGGGCTTTCAAAAGCCCATGCCAGCCCCAGGGTCTCTGCCGGCCTGTGGATCAAGATGTAAAGCTCTCAGTTACTGCTCCAGCACCATGCCTTTCTTCTTCCTGCTACGATGATCATGGAGTGACCCTCTGAAAGTATAAACAAGTCCCCAATTAAATGCTACCTTTTGTAAGAGTTGCCCTGGTCATTGTGTAGGAAAGGACTGGTGTCAGCCCAAAGCCCCAAACCAGGTTCTCAGAACAAAGATTTATTTGGCCCAGAGGGACAGAGGGCAGGGAATAAGAGACAAAGAGAGGAGACAGAGGATGAAGAGGAAGAAGGAATATTTGTCCTAGGCAGAGAGACAACAACAACAAAGGACTACTTCAGGATAGAGAGGAGACAGACACAGCCCATAGGCAAATGGCAATTTATAAAGGTAAAGGGAGAGCCAGGTAGGCATGGTGGCTCAGGCCTTTAATCCCAGCACTTGGGAGGCAGAGGCAGGTGGATCCCTGTGAGTTTGAGGCCAGCCTGGTCTAAAAACAAGTCCAGGAAAGGCAAAGCTACACAGAGAAACCCTGTCTTGAAAAACAAAACAAAACACCAAAAACAGTAAAGAGGGAACCCCATGTCAGGATGAGGTATTTAATTTTGATTGGGCATATTAATTAGATGAGCTAAAAGAGAACTTTTGATTGCTGGACTTCAACACTTTGATAACTGGACTTGGTAGTCAGGCTCAGGAGGAGGAAGTGTCCTGCTAAAGGAACACACCTTGGTGGTTAGGTTTAGGGATGGAATGTAACGGTTTTTAGCAAGGAAGAAGGAATCGGGGAGAAGGGCAAGGCCTGCCAGAGTCGTGTTTGCCATGCTTGGGCTGGCTACAGTCCTTTCTTCCCAGCGATAGATCAGTGACTAAGACAGACAGGCTCAGGAGGCCCCTCCCTTCCTTGAAGATATATGGCAGTTAATGAGCAGTTGGGGGTGGGGGCAGGGAGAGCTTACAGGGTCCTATTACCTTCTTAACTGTTAGCAGTTGCTGGAAGAGGTGTTTTCCTTTAGTGGTGTAGATCCCCGAAGTCACATGTGCTTCTGTAAGTAACACCAATTAAATTAATTGGTTCACTACAATTACAATGGTCTCTACGTATACCATTAGATGATAGCAGAGAAATAAAGTATGATTATTATGGTTAATTTTGTTAAGATTATGGTGTCCAGATATTACTATGAATGTATATGTAGATTTACTACCTATGGTCATCAGCTCTTCTGAATTCAAGGAGGTAATCCTTAATATTGTGGTCGAGCCTCAGGTAATTAACTCAAGGTGTTAATAACAGAAACAGGATTCCCAGATCAACAGCACTTCTGCTTCTATATTTTGCTGTGTTTTCAGGTTGCTAGGCTGCCATACAAAGTTTGAAAGACCATAGCATCCACTTTTATTGTTTTGTTTTAGTTTATTGGTTTTTTAAAAGACAGAGTCTCACTATGTAGGTCATGTCATCCTGTAAACTCACTAACTCAGGCTCTACTAGAACTCACTGTGTAGACCAGGCTGGCCTCGAGGTCACAGAGCCCTGCCTGCCGCTGCCTCCCAAATGCTGGGATTAAAGATGTTCACCACTATGCCTGGCTCACAGCATCCAACTGTTTGAATCTGTAGGTTGCTCTCAACATTCCCAATTTGACAGTTCCCCATAACCACATGAGCCAATTACTTTAAAATCTCTACACACACACACACACACACACACTATATTTAATAGTGTATATAAATGTCCAAATGCTCTGTCTCTGTGGGGGACTTTATTTTTGTGTGGTGGTGGGAGGTGGGGACATGTGTCATGATACATGTTCTGAGGTCAGAGAACAACTTTGTGGAGTGAGCTCTAGAGATCAAATTCAGGTCACCAGGCTTTTGATGGCGTGCCTTTATTCACAGAGCAATCTCACTAACTCTCTCTGGGGAATACTGACTGGTAAAATACTAGCATGTAACTGTAAATGGAACTGTCATTTTATAAATGACTCTTGCAGGTAAGGGACAGGACTGATCTGAACCCTTGCCCTAGATAAACCCAGGTACAGTTGGAAAATACAAGACTCTGCTTACTATCTTGCCATAATGGCTCACTAAAATACAGTGTAATGCTTGATGGTTTGTTTTTTTTTTTTTTAAACTACATTGTATACTATCCTCCAGGCATCGCCTGGCTGTTGCCCTGAAGAAAATGCACAAGATTGAGCCTGTTAACATTACATCATTTAGTGCAGACAAGTTCACAAAGCCATACCGCTCCACGATACAGTTAACAGTTTCTAGGGAAACAGACTCAGGAGGCCCCTCCTTTCCTTTAAGATATATGGCAGTTAATGAACAGTTGGGGGTGGGGGTAGGGGGAGCTTACAGGATCCACTCTAAAGATCCTTTTAACAGTTATCTGTTGCTTGGACAGTTGTTTTGTTTTTTAAGACAGGATTTCTGTGTAGCCTTGGCTGTCCTGGACTCGCTTTGAAGACCAGGCTGCCCTCAAACTCACAGCGATCCACTTACCTCTGCCTCCCGAGTGCTGGGATTAAAGGCGTGTGCCACCACCTTCTGGCCAGTTGTTTTAAGGGTATAGATGCCCCCCAAAGTCACATGTGCTTCTGTAAGTAACACCATTTAAGTTGGTCACTAAGCTACACATGGGTGGGGTGGTTGCTTTCATTGTTGGTGCCCTATGTGGAGTGAGTGGAGTTTTATTTACATCTCTTTGGGAAAAGCTTGTTAACACATTCTCAAGCAGATAGTTTCTATTAGAATTGCTTGTTATGAAATGCTGGGTAGGTAGTATTTATACCAAAGGATGGTTTAGTTAGTATTGACAGAAAGGCATAAAGGATTGGTAAAGACTTCCATATATGGTAACATACAGTCCAGGGCTGACCACCTTTGGCAAATAAAGTTTTTTTTTTGTTATTGTTTTTTTGTTGTTTTTTTGAGACAGGGCTTCTCTGTGTAGCGTATACCACCAGCACCTGGCTATAAAGTTTTACTACAACAGCATGATTCTTCATACATGTTATATTGGGGTTGATGGGAGCAACTTGAAAATGGAAGAAAGCATCTTTAGAAGCAGAATCATTCCTCTAATCTGCACTGAAGAGTTGCAGTTACTCCCTTGGAGAGGAGGCAATGTACACATGCCATTGGGGTCTAGGAGTTTTACAATGTGTGGATTACTGGGTTATATAGTCTTGTCAAGGCATTCTTTATAAAACCTTTAAGTGCTAAAATGACCATGTGTAAACTGGTCACTAATCACATAAGACTCAGCCATTTATTTCTACACAATTGTGTCCCTAACCTCAAGGTAATGAGAGCAGCCTGATGTTTAACTGCAGTTTTCTCACTTCTGTAAACAATGCTTGCTTGCTGCAGATGTCCACAGCTGCCTTTCTGTGTATGTCACACAATGGTAGATTTTTGCCTTTAAAAGCTCTAACAAATTGGGAGTTTGGGACATTCAGTACAAACTTCTTTAGGGGAGTGAAAACAAACAATAGCTTCTGGCATTTCAGGAAGTGTTTGTCATTGGGCAAGGGTCTTACAGGTTAGAGGCATTTTTGTTTCATGGATCTCTTAGGCACAGAAATTGAAACTTAAAATTACAGCTTTGGCTCTCACAAAAACTGCAAAAACTACTAAGGTATTAAATTAACAGCACAGGAAGCAGTTAAAATCATTTACAGAGAGAAGTCACGTCAGAAATGTGCCAAAGGATTTAAAGTCACTTATTTTAGAGACAGTCTCATTATAGCTCTGGCTGGTGTGGAACTAGCTTTATGGACCAGGCTGGCCTCAAACTCACTGAGATCCACCTGCCTCTGCCTCCTGAGCGCTGGCAGGCAACAGCCACTCTTTATCATTTGTTAAATAAGAAATATAGCGAGGATCAGAGAGCAATTATTGATTGAAAAAGAAATCATCTAATCTCAACAGTCCCATAAAAAGACTGACAATTGGTTTGCTGGCATCCTCCAAGCATTCGGAAGGCCGAGGAAGGTGGAGCAGGAGTTTGAGGGTAGTGTGGACATGTCTCAATCCACAACTCCCCAAACAAGAGCCAGGATGTAGCTCACAGATAGAATACTGTCTGTTGTGCACAAGTTCCTGGTTTGCTATCCAGAGCCACAATACAAACAAAATAAGTTCTAACACACAAGCCGATATTTTTCTTCTAAACGAAAGGTTTCACATATTTATTCCTGAATGACCCTACAAGAGCACAGAAACAAAGAAAAACTCACATTCCCAATAAACACACTCAGCTGTCCGAACAATGGCAATGTTTTAAGCTTGGTACAGAAAGTTAACAGTGACATTCAGACAGCATAACTATGTGTGGTTCCTTATAGACCCAGTTTGGTTCGCCGCCAATGTCTCCGCTTGGAGTTGTACATGATTTTATTGCCGGTTTTCATCTGAATCCATTGTGGAATGGGACGATTTTGCTTCTGTTTCTTAGCCAGGAATCTCTTGATCCTGAAGGTCTTGTGAGAAGCCATGGTGAAGAGCAAAGCCAGTCAGGCCCACACTCTGTGAGAAAGAAGGGCAAGAACCTCCAGTCAGCCGGGCGTGGTGGCGCACGCCTTTAATCCCAGCACTCGGGAGGCAGAGGCAGGCGGATCGCTGTGAGTTCAAGGCCAGCCTGGTCTACAAAGTGAGTCCAGGATGGCCAAGGCTACATAGAGAAACCCTGTCTCGAAAAACCAAAAAAAAAAAAAAAAAAAAAAAAAAAAAAAAAAAGAACCTCCAGTCATCAGAAGAAAGAGGCAACCAAAACAAAAAGCAAGTGAGGCAACCACAACTGTTGATCCAGAAACTGCGGTTAAACACCAGAAACTTCCACCTAGAATCCAACCACTAAATGAACGTACAGTTCTCAAGGCCATCCTGCACTATGAAACCCTGTCTAAAAACAAAACAAAACAAGGAAAAACAGAGGGAGCGGAGAGGGCAGAGAAGCCTCTAGATCAGTTGACTCATTCTTGCAAAGAATTTGATAATCAGAAAAAAAGTAATTCATTTTCTACATGGATCAAGCAATTGGCAGAAATACATTCTCCTAAGAATGACTTCTCCCATGCCTTGTGGATTAAGGAATTTTATAATCTCAGCTAAACTAGGCAGTGGTGGCGCACACCTTTAATCCAACACTGGGAGGCAGAGGCAGGCGGATCTTTGTGAGATTGAGGCCAGCCTGGTCTACAGAGTGATTCTAAGACAGCCAAAGCTACATACAGAGAAACCCTGTCTCAAAAAAAAAATTATCTCATTCTTATGACATTTTAAGTACTTTCTCAAGCAGTATTGCCTGCATGTGTATATGTATAAATATTTGCTAGTATTTTAAAGTCCTTTGAGTACTAAAATGACCAACTATTTTTTATTTTACTTTCCTGTACCAAAAATAGTCTCAAAAATATTTAGCTAGACCAAACAAACAAACAAAACAACCTAGTTTTGATAACGCAATGGTTCTGTTTTATTTGAATAATTCAAGTACACTACAAAACAAAAATATGAACAAGGCATGGTAATGTAAGCTGTTATCTCAACATTCAGGAGGCAGGTGTAGAGGCAAGAGAATCTGCCAAGTTCAAGGCCAGTCTGGTCACAGAGCAGGAGTCCAGCCATCTAGACAGTGAGGACCACTAAGTCAGAGCCTGACTTGGGGAAAAGAGGAGAAAGATAATCTTTCTTTTGTTACCAAATAATAATAATAATTTAGTGGTGTAAAGGATAGCTGACAAGTAAGACCAAGGGGGCTGGAGTTAAGAGTTCTTGCTCTCCCAGCGGACCTCAGTTCACTTCCCAGCACCCACCTGGCAGTTGACAAACAACTGTAACTCCAGTTCCAAGGGATCTGACACCCTTTTCTAACCTATGTGGGACCAGACATGCACGTGGTGCACATGCACACATGCAAGTATTCATACACATTAAAATAAATCTCAAATCCAAATTAAAGGAGACAGAGGAACTGAAGTTCTCCACATCACAAAGCCACCTTCACTCAAGTAACCACTCCCACACTGAACTCATGCTCCAGTTTAACTCTGAAAAGAAACCCTAAATGCATTCCCTAGCCTTTCCTACTAAACAAGGGAAAACAAAAAAAGGAAAAAAAGGATTGATATACCGACTCTAGATGCCCCTGATGTGCCACCTGTGGTGGCTTCATTAAGATGCCCTGCCACACCGCACACAGACACACACACACGCACTTGAATGCTTAGTTGCTATCAGTGAGTGGCACTATTCTGAGAAGGACCAGGAGGCATGACTTTGTTGAAGTGTGTCACTGCAGGTGAGCTTTGAGTTTTCAATAGCACGGGGTCTGTCCCTCCGCTGGCAAATCAGGTTGTAGCTCTCAGCTACTGCTCTTCCTGCACCCCAACACGCTCCCTCCACGATAATGAACACAGCCTCTAAAGCTGTAAGCAAGCCCTCCCCGAACTAAATGCTTTCTTTTATAACAGCTGCCTTGCTCACGGTGTCATGTCACAGCAATAGAACACTTGACTATTTCTAAATATTATTTTCTATACTAACTTGGTGTCTCAGGTCTGTGATCCCAGAACCTGAAAATTAGAGTCATGAAGATCAGTCCTCCAGGTCACGTGGAGCTATGTAAGACTTGGAGTGGGGTTAAAACTAATGGGGTTAAATTATGTGGAATCAACAGCAGCTTCTATTGATGCCTGTATTATAATCACAGCCCTCAGCAGGTGAGAGGACCAGGAAGTAGCTCAGGGCCTGGCTGGGCTAGAGGAGATTTTTCTTTCTCTCATACCCAAAAATTAGAGACAGAGACAGACAGACAGATAGATAGATAGACAGACAGACAGAAGGGGGAGGTGGTAGTGGTGGGGTATCCTCCTCGCTATGTAGCCCTAGTAACCTGGAACTTGCGACAGAGACCAGGCTGACGTTGAACTCAGAAATCTGCTTACCCCTTGCCTTCTGTCTGATAGGTGAGGTTAAAGGCATGTGTCACCATATGTGGCTTATGGGTGGGGAGATATATGTATTGAGATAGGGTTTCTCTGTATAGCCTTGGCTGTCCTGGACTTGCTTTATAGACTAGGCTGGCCTCGAACTCACAGAGATCCACCTTCCTCTGCCTCCCGAGTGCTGGGATTAAATGTGTGTGCCACCACTGCCCCCACGTTATGGGTATATTTTGAAGCCAACATAAATCTAGTCATTGTATCACTTTTATTATTTAGAATTACTTGTGAGAGGGCCTCATATAACTTGTACGACCCCAAATTTCTAAGTAGGCAAGTCTGGTCTTTAACTATGGAGCCTCTTGCCTCCCTTTGAAGATCACCTTGTGCCCTGGTCTGAGTCACTCAGTTTAGTCTTAACACAGCGACGTTCAGCCTGTTCCTTGTCTTGAGTGCAATCTCAGAGGCATCTCCTTTGTACACACAAAAACCAGCTACCACGAGGCTCTAACTGATAAACTATAAAAGAGAAAACAGTACATCAGGACCACGTGAATATAAGGGCATAATAAAACCCTCAAAATAAACAACAACAGAAACCAGGCCTCAAATATACCAACCATACCAGAGTAACAAAAGCCACACACCTTCAACTAGACCCCATTTAAAAAGGACTTAATGCTGCCATAGTGACAGTACAACTGATGTGTCATAGGACCACCTATCGCGTGGATCTGACAGAGAAGATCAGCTCGCATTGACCCTGAAGCTGAGCTCTGCAAGCCTCCAGCAGTTCTCCAAATGTGTTCTTGAATATTTTATTAGGCCAACTGAAATGACTGTTTGATCTGTATCGGCCATGGTTACTATGTACCAAAAACTATGACAAGTTGTCATCTTTGCCTTCATTTTCTGTTTACTTATGTCAGACTCCTGCTTGAGTACCAAAGGCATTGTAATCACTCAGTGTCTGTCTTCCTGTACCCCATCTTTATGGGGTTAGGTACTGACACACTTTGGAGGACACTGAAGTCAGGGCCCCTGGATACATTTACCTCATGTAAAGCCAAGAATTGTGATGGCACTACTCTTCAAATACTAGTCACAGGAACAGGACCTGAGTCACATCTTTGGCTCTGTGGGAATACGTGGTATCGTGACCTGCACACAAGCTTGTAACTAGATATCTAAACCAGGCTCAAAGCCCCAAGCATTATAACTACCAGAGAAGAGACTTTCTAATAAACAAGGGACTATCATTGCTCCCTTCTGTAAAATCCATCCAAATAGGGTTATAGCGCTGAGGGGGTGGCGCAGGTGGTACTTGTACAGCATACAGTAAACCCAGCCCCAGCAGCGTATAAACCGCCTGTGGGAGGGCTTGCAATCCTAGCACTGCAGGAGGGGAGGTGAAAGAATTTTTTTCCTTTTTTAAAAAAAATTTTATTTCATGTTCATTGGTGTGAGGGTGTCAGAACGCCTGAAACTAGAATTACAAACATCTGTGAGCTGCCATGTGGGTGGTGGGAATTGAACCCGCGTCCTTTGGAAGAGCAGACAGCGCTCTTAACCACTGAGCCCCAAGAATCTTAAAGTAGTGAAAATAGAAGGGGAACAAAGAGGGACTGAAGGGAACCGAGGGACTGGGAAGGGAGAGGGAGCGGTGGGAGATAAAAGTATAATCATGTTAATCAAATCTACTTATCTGGCGGGCGGGGTGGCACGCGCCTTTAATCCCAGCACCCGAGAGGCAGAGGCAGGCGGACTAAGAGAATGAATTACAGTGAAGAGCTTTAAAAAAAAAAAAAAAACAATTAAATTTCCAAACATTATTTCCTCTTACCTCCGCCCACTGAGGGACTTGAGAAGGTAGCGGGAAAACACGAACAGAACTCCCAACTCTTCCAGGTATCCTGGGGAGAGGGGGGGGGGGCGAAAAAGACAAAAACCGTTTCCCCGGGTGCAGAGAGGCGTAGGCCTTGTGCCCGGCAGCTAAGGCAGAAGCACAGGCTAGACCACCACACAGCAGCCCGGCACCTACCTGCGAGCACTGCCCAGCGGAGCCCCTGGGTCGCACACTGGAACCGGCACCCAAACGCGCCGGCTCGGCAGTTAAAATGGCGGCCGCCGGAAATCCGGTCAGACCTCGTGGCCGGGAAGTGGCAGAGTCTGCAGCGTCAGCTTCCCGCCAAGGGGAGCGCTGGGCTGTCCGGGATGATGGTTGTAACTGTTAATTGCCTCAGGAGCTCAGGGTCCAGAAACTGCACGTGCAGTCGTGCAGGACGGAAGTGCCGTCTCTCGAGTATAATAGGAACGCTGCTGTCCACCCCTAAGACGCAAAACTTGTACTAGTCGTGGGTCATGAGCAGGTAAAGAGGTTGCAGACGTGAAAGGGGTTAGAAAACAATGTCGTGGCTTTTGTCCATAATCCCAACGCCTGAGAGGTACAGGAAAGAGGAAAACAAGGTCACAGTTCAAAGCCGGGTACATGGCTCAGGCCGGTAACTAAGCGTACCACTCTAAGACTGAAGGCTGGTGAATAATTGGGGAAAGGCTTCTGACCTCAGGTCCATAATTAGACAGCACCCAAAAAAGTGGGATTGTGCCAGTAATAGTTCTACAACAGATAAAGTCACTTGGTTTGGGGGCTCTCTCGACACATAGTGTTAGGCATTTTGTGCCGAGTTATAGTTCCCTGCGTCCAGTGTCAGCCCCATTTTAGCTGCCGCACACAAGATACCCAGATCAACACCATGTTGTCTAAAGATAAACTGGCCCCTATTAAAGGGTAAGAATAGCTCCACCTGTTGTGGAAGCTATCTACTACACTCAAGAGTCCCTGATAGTGCCTGGCGTGGTGGCGCACGCCTTTAATCCCAGCGCTCGGGAGGCAGAGGCAGGTGGATCGTTGTGAGTTCGAGGCCAGCCTGGTCTGCAAAGTGAGTCTAGGACAGCAAAGGCTACACAGGAAACCCGGTCTTGAAAAACAAACAAACAAACAAACAAACAAAAAGTCCCTGATAGTACAGATGATACCTATTTGAAACGACGTCCTGGGGCTCAAAGATAACCTTTTAAAACAAATGCTTTTTATCTGAGTTGCAGGGTAGACCCCACCCTGATAGGCATTTCTGCCTTCAAAGCCTCACCTTGCAGCGCTTCATTGCACAACCTCCAAAGAGATAGCTTGTTGCTTCATTGTCTGTTTCAGAGGACAGTCGGCTTCTAGTGAGTTGGAGTTGTGCGCTTGTTTCTTTTTCCTGTTGTCCCAGTTCATTCCCAATCTAACACTTAATGGCCTTCTGTTCCCGATAGTTACGCACAACCCAGTTGTGGGTTATCCACCAGAAAAGACTTGTCAGTTCTAACCTGCTAGCAATCAATCAAGACACAGACATCTGTTATATTTTAAAATAGCCTTGTTAACCTAAGGTAGGGCAGATATTAACCCTTTCTTATTGTTTTTAAAATTATCTGTATTATCTGTAGGCCCGGCTAGCAATCAATCAAGACACAGACACTTGTTATATTTTAAAATAGCCTTAGTTAACCTGGGGCAGGGCAGACATCAATTCTCTAAATTACCTCCCATAGTGTGGCAGGCATGAGATCCCTGCCTCAATCCCATGCCATCTGCTTCCAACTTCTATCAAGTTACCTCCCATCTATAATCCCAAATACTTGCTCATGTTCTTTATCTGAGCCGGATTGTTCATCCACGCCACCAGCCATGTGCTTGTCCTCCAGCTATCTCATGCCGGCCTTCCTCTCTTCACTGCAGGTCTCTCTCCTTTTCCCTGTGGCCATTCTTTCTTCTTCCCAGAATTCCTCTCTCTAAGCCCCACCTATCTCCTGCCCTGCCCAGGTGGGATGGCTTTTTAGTAAGCAAAAGGTGGGTCAGACAGCAAGCAGTAATTAACATCAAAATACATCAAATTATCCCCCAACACTTTCTTTTTTTGTTTTTTTGTTTTGTTTTGTTTTTCCTTTTGGTTTTGTTTTGTTTTTTCGAGACAGGGTTTCTCTGTGTAGCCTTGGCTGTCCTGGACTCACTTTGCAGACCAGGCTGGCCTCGAACTCACAGCGATTCGCCTGCCTCTGCCTCCAGAGTGCTGGGATTAAAGGCGTGCACCACTACTGCCTGGCTACAAGACCTTTTCTTTAAAACTAAGGTAAAGAGCTTTAGAGAAAAATGCCTAACCTGGGTCTTCACCACATGCTGACCTCTGGCTGCCACAGATGCATATACAGGTGAAAACACACTCCTCCCCGCACCCACCCCCCCCACCCCCCCCCACCCACCCCCCTCACCCCCCCCCCCCCCCTCCATCTCTGCAAACACCACGACCAGCAGAATAATTTACATGAGGCAAAAAGGAAATCCAGGTCATCTCAGAGTTCTAGAGACTGACTCAGGCTGTTTATTTTATGTCATTCAGTGTCTGGTTTTGGCCTGGGTTCCGAGTCCACCAGGCTGGTCATTGTACTGCTTGCTTCCAGAGGAGAGTGAACAGAGGTCCTGTTTCTTGATCAGTGCAGCTTAGAACACTCAGGCTGAGGCCTGTGTGCTAGGCCAAGTTCCTGGTCTCACTGGGAGAGGTAGAAATTGAGTTTTCCACTGGTTGTTAAAGTTAGCTTTTTTACAATGAGATTGCTGGTATCAGATGGCAGGGGAGACTCTAGAGCTCCACAAGCCTGTGATATCAAAAGTGTTACAACTCTTTGGTGGTAAGCAAAGCAGAGGATGCAGGTAGATGCCCCAAGCTTTCCAGAAGGCAGGTCTGGTGAGATGCAGTCCCCGAGGGTGCTTTGTTGGAGGTCAGCACTGATTTCCCGGCTTCTGGGTTCAGAAGCTTGAGGCTGCCTGGCTAGTGGCTGCGCCATTGGCAGCCAAGCTCAGGCATCTAGCTGTGATTCTCCAGGGAGGAGGGGAGCCCTCCCTTCTACGGAATAAATGGAATCTCAGATGGTCATGGTGGAGGAACGGCTCAAGTACAAGAGAGTGCTTATTTCATGACTCCGATATTTATCTTGGTCATTGGGAGGGGTTCCAGGGTGAATGCCTCTCATTCGCTAGGGTAGGAGGTATCAGGATACTTAATCTACATGTAACAAAGTATTCCTAGCATAAGAGGGGAAATGCAATACCTAATTATCCTATGGGTGGGGGGAAGATCTCCAGGTAAAGTTAAAGGCCATTGGTTGAAAGCAAAGACACTAAGATATCTTATTAGCATAGGGTGGGTGTCTCCAGGAAACTCCAGGTGTTTTCTGAATCAGTTTCTTATCAGGAAAGGACTGGGCTTGTAGTCTCCCTGCTAGCTATGTGATGTTCCTTAGAGTTTCTAGGGTAGAGAGGGGACTCTAATGAGAAAAGGAGTGCCCTTGCTGTATACCGAGTTCAGAGGCTATCTGGAAGCCCCAGACTTTGACATTTTTGGAAGAGCCCCCACAATTTCAGGCATATTTAAGCACAGCACAATTTTGAAAAAAAAAAAAAAAAGTTTTCTGGTGCTAATTGTGCTGGTCTGAATAGAGATGGCCTCCAAAGGCACATCTATTTGAATGCTTAGTCTTTAGCAGTGTCATTACATGACAAGGATTAGGAGGTGTGGCCTTGTTGGAGAAGGTGTGGCACTAGCGGTGGGCTTTGGGGTTTCAAATGCTCAGGGTAGGCCCAGTGGCTCTCTGCCCATTACCTCTTCAGCACCATGTCTGCCTGCGTGCTGCCATGGTCCCCACCATGACCATTATGGGCAAAACTGAATGTAAGCCAGTCCCAATTAAATGCTTTCCTTTATAAGAGCTGTGGTGCTCTTGTTATCTCTTTACAGCAATAGAACACTGACTAAGGCAATAATTAACTCAACCCTATGTGCACAACAAAGCTTAAGTCATGTTTATATGAAGCTCTTTACAAAGTACGTATGACCTTTTTTTCATGAAGATGGGTTCTATTGACTGAGATACAATGCTCAAGATAAGCATCTAGGGAGAATGACTGGGATAAACATAAAAGTCTATGGGAGTCAGAAGTGGCTTGTCATATAGACAGCATGGATGTCAGTCACCTAGGAAAGTAGATGTGGTGCCTTCCATAAGGATAGGTTCTACCGACTGAGAAACAATGCTCAAGATAAAGGTGAGGTAAGGAAGTGACTAGGAGAAACATGATGTCTGGGAGAGTCAGATGTGGCTGGCCCTACAGATAGCACTAGGCTATTAATCACATATACTCCCAGCCTTCTGGGCAGAAAACAAGTAAACAATTCTTGGGTTGAGGAATCAACCCTTCCTGTTTAACATTCCTGCTTTTCCTAGGGCTCCTCTGTGAATACAAGGTCCTCATACCTTTTCATTCACCCTGCAGAACTAAACACTATAGAACACAGTCAATCAGGCACTTCTCTGACTGATAGTTCCAGTACTAACCAATGGGTTAGCATATTATTTTTGTTTGCTTGTCTGTTTGTTTGTTTTTCATATATGGCAGATTTCAACTGGCCACCAGCACCTTTGCCTGGGTTAGCACATTAGCTCTTTGCTGCTGCCTTGGCTTGTATAGAGGCTCTTGTCTCACTGCTAGCAAAGGGCTTGCTTCCCTTTGGTAGGCCCTGGGAAGCTGAGCTTATGGAATCGTGAATTTATGGCTGGGCAAGGTGGCACACACCTTTAATCCAACACTCAGGAGGCAGAAGCAGGTGGATCCCTGTGAGTTCAAAGCCAGCCTAGTCTTCAAAGCAAGTAACAGAACAGCCAAGGCTGTTACGCAGAGAAACCCTATCTCAGAAAACCAAAAATAAAATAAATAAATAATAAAAGAAAATATCCTGGATTTGTATGCTCCTTTCTTGGAGGTCTATTTCCATGCCAGGTTTTCATAAAAGTCTGTCATCTTGCCCTGTTAATAGACAACCAGAAATATGTCCCCTTTATACCATGTTCTGTTCCCAGAGTCTCTCTCTCTCTCTCTCCTTCTCTCCTTCCCTTCCTCCCTTCCTCCCTTCCTCCCTCCCTCCCTCTTTTCTTCCTTCCTTTCCACCCCCACCCCCTCTCTGGATGGGATGTCTCTTTTTTTAAAGGCAGAATCTCATCCCATGGAAGCCTAGAATTTATCATGCAGCCAAGGACAACCTTGAAATTCTGGTCCTCTTGCCTCCTGCCTCCACATTTGGAGTGCTAGGATTACAGGCGTATGCTACTATACCCGGTACCTCTTCACCTTTATTGACTTTGCACAATACAGCCATTTTTCTAAATGACAGGAGCCATTATCTTAAGAATTCAGGGTCCTAGGACAGCCACTTGTTCTTGTGAGTGGTGCCTGACTTTGGTTTCTAATCACAGCCCTTTTGAATCCATGTCTTCTCTTATATAAAGCGTGTAGCCATATGCTTTGGGGACAGTATTCTAAGCTTTATAGCTCACCTCATTTTCTTTGGAGTCCGTCAACATCAGAGCATTTCCATTTGGAAACAAAAAGTACTGAGCTTTGGTCGAAGGAAGCTGGCTTTTCTGTAGAGGAAGTGATGACTTAAAAGAGGCTGTGTGGGAGTCTGTGTCGTGGTGACAAAAACAATGAAACTGGGCCTGTCAACTAGCCCCTGCTTAGAACGCACGTAGTGTTTGTTCCCAGCACTGTTTTTACTGTCCCACTTGGATTTGAGCCGATCTTTACAGCACAAAATTACTCCAAGCTTTTACGAAATGAGGTCATGGGCTCTCTCACCACACACTGAGTGTCTATGGGAGTGGGGACAGGTGTAATTTTCTGTTCCTGAGTTAAATGATGTTTAGACCAAGGATGCTTTCAGTATCCTTACACTGAAGAGCACTGGGACCAGGCATCCAACGCTGAGATTCTTGTTCAGGAAATGTTCCCTCCTAAAAGGTGTGACTGAGAACCAGCTCAGACAGGTAATAACTAAGAGTTTCTTTCAGAGCTGGGTGTAGGGTTTAGGGCCATGGCTTGCAGGAAACCATGGACTTGGCTTGGCCTGGCTGCCTTGAGAGGCATGCATCAAAGGTTTTTCAGGGCACAATGTACCTTCTGGTTCCTGAGCGAGCAATGCACTCCCTCAGGCAGGGAAATGTTCAGGCTTCTTTGTTTTTCTCTCTATGTTCCCTTAGTAGTCAGGGAAGCATGGAGGCTTGACAGGTCAATTGGTCTTAGACATTAATCTTGTGTACCATGTGTAGCTTGCAAACATTATTGTATCCTGGAAACTACAACTGTATTGATCCTGGCAATTCTCATTATATTCTGTTTCTAATAATGGTATAAAAATTCTGACTGTAGCCAGGAGGTGGTGGCATATGCCTTTGATCCCAACACCTGGGAGGCAGAGACAGAGGCAGAGGGATCGCTATGAGTTCTAAGCCATCCTGGTCTACAAAGAGAGTCCAGAACAGCCAGCACTACACAGAAATCCTGGCCTGAAAAGAAACAAGCAAACAAACCATCTGATTGCTCTCAGTAAAATTGCCACAGCCTCAGGTGTTCTGTGACCTCTCCAACCTAGGCAGATTTAATTTCTCAAGAACATATCAGGAGCTTACAATGGCTCAGTGGGAAAAGTGTCCTTAGCATAAGCATGAGGACCTGAGCTCAGAGCCCTCAAAAAGGAATGGTGCACGTGCTTCTAATTCCAGGTCAGGCAGGCAGAGGTAGAGGTAGAGGCCTGTTAGGCCATGGCAGAGGTAGAGGAGAGAGACGGGGGAAGAGGAGAGGATAGAGGGGGCTGGTCTGGTTTCCTAGCAACCGTATCTCTGGTGGGCTGTAAAAAGTACAGTGAGGCTGGTCCCTCCCTGTGTTGGACCCTGGCCCAAAATGTTAAACCCTGGGGGTCCAATTCGGGAAGGGGGTCTCCACAAGAGACCACTCAAGTTACACCAGCTGAGAGGTATAGGTATAGGTAAAATTTATTACTGACACGTCAAAGGTCCCAATTGTTGATGTGTCAGGGTCCCTCAGCACTCGGGAGGCAAAGGACTCCGAGTAGCTGTTACAGGCTAGTTTTAAAGGCAAAAACCACAAAGCAGGTGGGGTTGCTTATCGCTGGAAACCATATGGACATTAGGACATCTGGCCTGAGGGAACCTTTTGTGAGGACATCTGATATCTGCAAATTTGCATGTAACTATTTCTGGGAATTAGGGTGGAACTCTTGAGGTTAGCAGTTTCTCACCTGCAGCTATATTCAGGAGTGCAAGGTTGGTCCCTCCCCACAGCTGTGTTCAGGGAGTGCAAAGTTGGTTCCTCCCTGGGTAATACCAAGATTGCCCAGATCTCAAGACCCCCCCCCAAAAGACCACTAGGACTGGAGACCGATGCAGCATACACAGGGTCCTGTATTATAGGCCCAGAGCTCAGGTCCCAATCATTTCTGACGCAACAGGATAGGAGAGTGACTTCGAACTTCAAGGGCTGTGGGTTAATAAAGGGAAGTTGGGGTTGTGGGTCACAGGAGTGTCAGTCCTTAGGCAGGTTGGGTGGAGGCTGAGTCTGAAGGGGAAGAATTTTTTGTTCTTTTATCTCAGAGGAACATTGGGAGTTAATTGTATCTAATCGCTCCAGGGGAGTTTCTGGAGACTGTTGGCAGGTCTAGTTTATGGCAGTGCGTGGTCTTTCCCGGAATGCAGGAAAAAGTGACTCACCTGGAGAATAAGTTCTCACAGACCATGGCATTAATTGTAGAATATACAGTACATATACAATATGGCATTAATTTTACCCTTATACCTGCAGCTGTGTTCAGGGCTTTCTCTTAAAGTTTGCCTGTGTGTCCCTGAAACATGAATTTTAATTCTCTTTGGTTTCTCAAGAAAACCAAAATGGCGGGTTGTGGTGGCACATGCCTTTAATCCCAGCCCTCGGGAGGCAAAGGCAGGAGGACCACTATAAGTTCGAGGCCAGCCTGGTCTACAAAGCGAGTCCAGGATAGTCAAGGATACCCAGAGAAACCCTGTCTCGAAAAAAAAAACAAAACAAAACACAGAAAAAAAAAAAAAAAGAAAAAGAAAACCAAAGTGTTTGGATTATATAGTGAAGAGCCTCTGGGGGGAGAGGAATCCACTCCCCTGGGCTGGGTAGGGACTGAGGATGCTGAGAGAAACTGAGGCCAGACCTTTGGCATGTTAAATAGGCACCTCATTGCTTGTTCCATGTCTGAATTCCAGCACTTTCCACTTTTGTCATTTTAATTGGCTAATTGAGTATAAGAGATTATGGTAATAAGCTCCATACCTTAGCACAGATGGACTGGTTGAACCTACCAAGAACTGCCCCAAATAAACCTGCCTTGGCTCATTTTATCAATGGAGAGTGCAGAAAAAGGAAATTTATTCACTGTGGCCACACTGGGAATAAGGACAAAGAGATGCAGTCAACATCTCAAGTTCACCTTCAGAATCCTTTATTGATATTAGAGTTTAAATAGAGGATATGCATATCCAAGCAGAATTAGTCAAGATGTGTTTGGGCTTCAGTCTCATCTTAGAGGGTGGTCTGATAAATTAGAATTGTGCATTGTAAGGCCCTCTTTCTCAGCCAGCCCGGGAACGTGACCCAGGCAAGCTTGGGAAAATGACCCAAAAAGAATTGAAGGCCAGCTCAGCTTCAGTTTCTGAGATCAAAGTGGCCAACTGAGATAAACAATTTCAACTAAGATAAACAATTTTCAGAAAAGTACCATCTGGAAATTCTGGAAACTCCCCAACACCCCTCCCTGCCAAGAATAGCCCCCAAGACCAACGACCCCGGCAATAGCCAATAACATTTAGACAAGCACCCCTAGCGACCACCAGGGCCAATCCTAACATAGGGCACGTAGCCCTTCCTAAGCTTTGTGGTTTTAGCCTTTAAAAAGTCTGTAACAGTGACTCGGGGTGTGCCTCCCTCGCTCCTGAGTGAGTGCTGAGGCCCCCTGATGCGCATCAGCAATAAACCTTGTGCTTTTGCATCAACACTGTGGTCCTCGAGTGGTCTCTCACGATGACCCCCTACTACCCGAGTGGACTCTAGGGTCCAACAGCATCATATGTCCAGTAGTTAAATTTCCTTGATCTGATGCCTTTTCTTTCTCCCAGGATGAAATTCCTGAGGAAATTTCCATTTCTTTGGGCTTGGTCATTTTGGGGGCCTAGCCTTAGACAGACTCATGGATAGGAAGACAGCTAGGGAGAGATGGGTGTTGTTAAGTATAAAGATGGTGAACTTCCAAGACAGCTGGTCTCTTCTTCACCCTCTTGACCTGAAACAAAAGCTTGGCAGGGTTTTTTTCTACTGCCGGTAGCCCCTTGCCGAGGGCCTGGATCAACACATTCAGCACTGCGTGGGGGTTGGGGGGGGGGCAAGCTATACAACTGTTGTGCCTCAAAGGCTCATAGTTTTTCTTTGAACTGACCAACCCTAAATTAGGGAAGGGAAGTCTTCAGAGACTTAACCCCAGTTCTGGAGAAGTTTTGAGTTTTCAGCTTCCTGAGTTCCCCTTCTGCGTTATGGGGGCCTTTTTATTCATGTGTCTGCTGCAGGTGCATTTCCTCACCCCAATAAATGCCTTTCTTCAACCGCTGATTCCGTCTGCTCCTGTTTGCAGTGTTCATAATTTCTCCCTGCTACCCACAGTGCTGGAAATTTTCCTGCCTTTTAATGCTTTTTGTTGTTGTTGTTGGTGGTGGTGGAGTTTTTTTGTTTGTTTTTTATTTGTTTTTCGAGACTGTGGGAAGGATTGTAAGCTTTGTCACAGGTGAAAGCAGTCTTGGCAGGCTTTGCCCTTGGACACCTCACAGATACTTCCTGAGATTAGCCTTGAGATAGACTGAGTGGAGCCATCCTGGGCCTGGAATTCAGGAAGCTGACCGGGGACCCCACCAAGATTATTGTGTTTCTAATCGACTCTCAATGGGAGGAGGAGACCAGCCCTTGCACGTGAGAGACAGGCAGAGAGGACAAGAGGAGGCAGCAGGTTTGGACCGAGCTCAAGTGCCTGTGGATTGGGAAAAGGATCGGTGAACAGGCTAGACCAGCGGGCAGGCCAGAGACACCTGGGGACCCGTCCCGTGGAACAGATACCAGAAGGTTCACTCTTGTTTTCCTTTAACTTTTTCCCCTCTTGTGTAAGATAGTTGGGTTGTATAATAAAGTTTAATTGTTAAGAAACAGGGCCAACAAGTGGCGCCCAATATGGGGCCCGATAGGTTCCACAATTTCTAATAGTGTGAGAAAAGATTCAAAATTAAAAGGTATAAAAATACTGTTTCAGAGCCAGGCGTGGTGGCGCATGCCTTTAATCCCAGCACTCGGGAGGCAGAGGCAGGCAGATCGCTGTGAGTTCGAGGCCAGCCTGGTCTACAAAGCGAGTCCAGGACAGCCAAGGCTACACAGAGAAACCCTGTCTCAAAAACCCCCCCCCCAAAAAAAAAATACTGTTTCAGAGTATCAACAAAAAGTCACAACTACCATTGCAAAACACTTTCCTGCCTTATACTTACAGGGAATTCTCTGTTTTTTCCTTGTTCTTTTATTGTATTTCATTCTTAAAAGAATTTTTAAAAAAGGCTAATAAGATAAAAAAGCCAAAAGGGTCAGTAAATTCTATCCTTTTGGAAAAGATTACATATTTGACTAGACAGATAAAAAGACTGAAAAAAAATAAAGGGATAGGAAAACAAATAACATTTTTGGTGAATGGGAGTGATAAAGGACAAAAACTAAAAAAAAAACCAAAAACCAAAAAAATCCCAAAAGAGTCAATAGGCTCCATCCTTTTGGAAAGAATTACTGACTTGACTAAACAAATGGACAAAATACAAGAAAACCTGAAAGGGTTGGAAAAGCAAAGGACACCTTTGGTTAAAAAGGGCAGAAAAGATAAAAAACAAAACAAAACAAAACAGACAGACAGACCAAAAGGTCTCTGGAAAAAAAATGTCCTGGTGGAGGACACCTCCAGAGTCTCCCAGACACCTTCAGCTTTCCCAGTCACTGTAAGACATGTGCCCATGCAAAATGGTGTTGAGGGTTATGACAAAATGGCCTGGCGTCCTGTAGACATGATGGATTTAAAACATTTTAAGAAATCCTTCATCAAATATGGTATGCATTCTGCCTTCGTTAAACAAACGTTAAACAGCCGGGCCACATAAAATAGACTTGTTCCCCAAGATTGAAAAAATTTAGTTTCAGCAGTATTAGAAGCAACACAACAGTTACAGTGGTTATCATGGTGGTGAACTGAGGCTGTAAAAATAGAACAAAAAATTATTGCAAGCAGAGTAAATATTAATAAAGATCAATTGCTTGGTGAAGGACAATATACTAACTCAAGAAAACAAATTCAATCTAAAGATAGAGTGATTGAACAATGTCATATGACAGCCTTGAGAGCTTGGGAGTTGGTAGAGGAGCCTGAGAAAACAACTATTCCATTTACTAAAGTATTCCAAGGACCTCTGAAACCCTTCACAAAATTTTTACAGAGATTAAGATTTACTATGGATAGGGTGTTGCCAGATTCTGACACCAAACAGGCATTAAAACTTTTCATGGCTTATGAGAATACAAATGCTGACTGTAAGAGGGTGCTTAGACCCTTAAAGGAAAGAGGCGCTCCACTAGATGACTGGGTAAAAAAAACAGTTAATATCTATTCTCAAAAATATCAAAGTAATATTGTGGGACAAGCTTTAGCAAGAGAGTCCAGATACCGTAATACTCAGTGCTTTAATTGTGGTAAAATTGGTCATGTGCAAAAAAACTGTAGAGATAGAAACCACAATAACCCAGAAAAAACCATAACTCATAGGAGAGAACTAGGAGGTTCTGGCCATGATGGTAATACTTTCAGGGTACTGTAGTCACTGTGGAAAAGGGAAACATTGGTCTCGGGATTGTCAGCCTAAGAGAATGTGCAAGGCAATATCTTGCCAACAGAAAATGACCAGAGGGGGCCATTGGCTCGGGCCCCTGCAGACAATGCTAGCCAAATTCATTTGGCCAATCCAGAAGTAACAAACCCATAAAAAATCAGAAACTGAGTATTAGTGATCTAATACATGCCACTGAAGACAGTGCAGCCTTGGATCTGGCTTCAAATATGTCTCTTAACCTATCTCCACAGGTTAAATGTTACAAATTAAATACTGGTATTTTGGGTTCTTTGCCTTCAGGCACAGTAAAAATGGTTCTGTGAAAAAGTGGGCTGACTTCTCATGGTTTTATTGTACATCCCGGTTTTATAGATAGAGATTCTAAAAAAGAAATAAAAATCATGACGTGTAAAAAAGGAGATAAAAATCAATGCCAGGCATAGAATTGCTCAACTCCTACTGTTTCTTTACATTAAGGGCAAAGCCATTCCAATGAAAAGGACTGGTGCATTCGAAAGCACAGGGACTCAGGTGTTCTGACAAACAGTAGTTAGTAATCAGAAACCTAAATTAATTATACAAATAAATGGTGTTAAAATAAAAGGCTTGGTGGACACCAGAGCTGATGTCTCAATCGTGTGTCAACTTAGAACCCAAATTGGCCACTTCAAAAGATTTATACAGAAATTGTAGAAATTGGTAAGTTATCTGAAATAAAACAAAGTGTGCAATGACTTGAGTGTGTGGGACCAAAAGGACAGACAGAGAGACTAAAACCCTATGAGGCTGACATTCCCGTAAATCTATGGAAAAGAGATCTCTTAAAACAATGGGGTACTCAGATTAATATTCCTACAATTACAGAGATAAACAGTGTTAAAACTAGGGGTAAGTTGGTACGCGCTTCTGGGGAAGAGATTAATGTAAGTGATCAGGGACAACCACAAACTATGTCCACTGTCCAACCTCAAAACTCTTCAGGTTTAGAGTGTCAAATTTTATAAGAGGGGCTACTGCTGAGATACCAACAGCCCTGCCCCTGAAATAGATTTCAAACAGAACTGTATGACAAGAGCAGTGGCCCTTAACAACAATAACAACAAGTTTCAGGCACTTCACTGTTTAGTGAAAGAGCAGCTGGAGGCTCAACACATCAAAAAATCTTCCAGTCCCTAACATTCCCCTGTGTTTGCGATTTAAAAAAAAAAAAAAAAAAAAATCAGGTAGATAAAAAATGATAACAGATTTGAGGACCATAAACAAGGTAATTCAACCCATGGGTTCACCTCAACCTGAAATCCCTTTGCCTTCCTTGTTACCTAGGTGTTGACATATAATTACAATTGATTTAAAAGATTGTTTTTTTCACCATGCCTCTACATGAAAAGGACAGAAAAAAGTTTGCTTTCTCAGCACCTACTCTGAACAGTAATTCTCCAATAAAGAGATATCATTGGAAGGCACTTCCACAGGAAATGTTGAATAGCCCAACTTTATGCCAGTATTTTGTACAACAACCTTTAAAAATAATTCGTAGGCAGTTTCCTCAATCTACCATTTACCATTACATGGATGATATTCTGCTAGCTGATTCTAATGCTAATGTTTTTAAAAAAAATTTCAGAAAGCACAAAAAATTCTGCCATGTTGGGGATTACAGATTGCTGTTAAAAAAAAAAATACAAAAAAAGAGATTCAATTACCCATTTAGGCTATAAAATAACTGAACAAAAAAATTCAACCACAAAAGGTACAGATCTATACAGAGCAATTTCAAACTCTTAATGACTTTCAAAGATTATTAGGAGATATTAAGTGGTTAAGGCCTACAATTGGGTTAGCTACCTATGAGTTAAATAATTGTTTCAAATATTACAAGGGGATTCAGATTTAAACAGACCAAGGCATCTAACCACTAAAACAGAAAAGAAGTTAGAGCAATAACTTCAAAAGACATATGTGGATAAAATTGATCCTAAACTTGGTTACATTCTGGTTATTTTGCCTTCAAAACATTCTCCTACTGGGCATCTTATACAAAGGGAAGACAAAATCATAAAATGATTATTCCTGACAAATAAACAAAACAAAAAATTAAAAACATACGTAAAAAATTTCTGAATTGATTACAAAGGAAAAAATAAGGTTGTTCCAACTGTCAGGGATGGACCCGGCAAAAATTATAGTGCCTCTTACTGATTCTGAGATTATGTTATTATGAGTAATTAATAAAAATTGACAAAGAGCTTATAGTAACTATTTGGGAAACACTAACAATAGATACCCCCAAAACAAACATATGCAGTTTATAAAAAAAAAACTAATTGGATCTTTTCAAGCATTATAAAGAGGTCACTAATCTCAGGGGCACCCACCTTCTTCACTGATACAAATAAGTCAGGTATGACTGGATGTAAGTCTAATAAAATGACTAAGGTTATTAAAAGCCCATTTACATCAGTTCAAAAATCAAAATTGTATACAGTCCTTATGGTATTGTTAGATTTTCCTAAATCTCTTAATATAATTACTGACTCTCAATATACTAAAAAAGTTGTTTTACATATAAAAACTGCTAAATTTAGTCCTGATAACCATTTTACAAAATTTAAGAAAATAAGGTATGTACATCATACCATCGATACATATTTAGGTTTTCATTGGGCAACTGCCTTAAGTTCTAAAAGGACTAACTGTGTGATTACTCATTTACTAAAAATAATCACATTTATGAAAATACCTACACAAATTAAGACTGACAATGCTCCTACATATGTGTCCCTTAAGATAAAAAACTTCTTTATAGCCGGGCGTGGTGGCACACGCCTTTAATCCCAGCACTCGGGAGGCAGAGGCAGGCAGATCGCTGTGAGTTTGAGGCCAGCCTTATCTACAAAGTGAGTCCAGGATGGCCAAGGCTACACAGAGAGACCCTGTCTCGAAAAACCAAAAAAAAAAAAAAAAAAAAAACAAAAAAACAAAACAAAACAAAAAAACAAAAAAAGAACAAAACAAACTTCTTTATATATTATAATATAAAATATGTTACTGGTATACCTCACAACCCCACAGGACAAACAGTTGTGAAAAAAGCTAATTGTACCTTTAAAAAAAATGCTTATTAAACAAAAGGAAAGGGTAAAGATACCCAGGGACCAATTAAATAATGCTTTGTTAACTCTAATTTTCTTAATGTTAGTAATAAAGAGATGTCAACTACAAAAAAAAAAAAAAAAAACCATTGAGTGGTTAAAAAAAGACTAAAGAGCTGAGACAACCAATATTCTACAAAGATTTGTTGAGTATAAATTAAAAACCTACAATAGTTTTGAGATGGGGTCATGGACATATGTATGTTTCCACAGAGAATAAAAAAATATGGCTACCCACAAAACTTAAAAAGATTAGATCTGACCATATAACAAGTAAATCTTAAGAGCTACCTTGGTTCTTACAACTTAGCATTGTTTCATACAGCTTAGAGAACTAATGCCCTCTTCTGGCCTGTTGGTGTAAATACAGGCAAAACCCTATATTATTTGCAAAAAACAGGACAATGCTAAAGACAAAACAGACAGGCTGGGTGATTTAACCCCCCAAAAATGCCTCCGGCACCCCAAACAAGGTGCCTCAAGGGTTGTTTCCTTAAAAAATTATATACGTACTCACTTACCTATACTAATGATTTCAAAAGTTTGCTTACTTTCAGAACAAAAAACAGGACAATGATAAAGGTCAAACTTCTGTCTCTGGCGCTACTGTTTCCTCCAAAAAATTACATACATATTAACAATAAAACGGCTAGCCAAAAAGATAGATCCCCAAAAGACTAGACAAAACCAGATACAGCTAGCTTTTCCAATGCCTGGCCAATATATTATTTTTCTAGGGTAGCCAAAAAACATTTTTTTCTCCTAAACAACATACAGTAATTTTGAAAACACGACACCCCTATACCCAGTAGGTGGGGTGGATGTTTTTGGTGGGTTACCAATACTCATTTTTGCCTAAAAACGTTAGTTACAATTAATAAAAGTTTCATTTGGAGGTTTCTTTCTTCTATCGTTCTTTCTTATATTTCTATCCCATCTAATATTAAAGAAAAGGGGGGAAGGAAGGGAGGATATAGGTTGAAGGAAGGAAGGGTATAGGTTTATAGAATAAAAGGTAGATTATTGAATCTACTAGCTTAAAAAATCTTACATTGGTATTGTAGATTAATGAAAATTTAAGACTTTTAATTGATGGAAATTTAAGACTATTTTATTCAACTTTTGCTTCACATCAATAAAAACTTAAATTGTGTATTGCTACTCATTTTTGCCTTATGCATTGTATGTTATACGTTGACAAAATATTATATATTGTATGTTAAAAACTTAAGATCATTTTTAATGTGTCCCAGCTCGCAGGACAAATCGAACCAGGGTTCACCTGAAAGAGGTAGTGGGGATTGAAAGTAGGGTATAGAGACGCGAGAAATAACGAGTCAAGTCTAGAAATTTCTGATCAAGACTGACTTTAATGCAGACTAGTAAGAGCATATATAGAGCAAGGTCAATAGGATCTATTATAATCCCACTCACCCTAGTCCCCAGGCAAGAATACAATAGCCTGAATCGCTCTCTGTAGAACTTCCTATTTCTCTGAGTAGTTCCTTGTAAGAACTTCCTTGATCTTTTGGGTGGTTCCAAGTTGGGACTTCCCTACTTCTTTCAAAGGTAAATAGTCGAAGGATAGCCTAGAGCACAAGACCTTATGACACAAAAGTCAGCAGCTCAAAGGTCACAGTATGCAGCCTAAGCACAGGAATTCTGACATAGCAGAATTTAGCACGGCTCCCCACACATTTTGTTCAATGTTTATTTAATGTATTTATTATTCATGTGCCACTCATTCGAAAAGGTAATGTCTTATGAAAACTATTAATAATCTGTTAAGAAAGATCAGAGATAAAAGTTGGTATTTAGTTACCTATAAATCTTACTAGATACTAACTTACTTTGTCATAGAACAAGTTTGTTTAATTTCTTTATATGTTTTCAAAAAAATAGATTGATAACTGTAAGAATAGATAGAGAGTTGCTCTTCAAACTCTTCAGAGATCCACAGAATATGGCATTTAATGATGAGGGCTTTCCTGACAAAGAGAGACATCCGCTCCTGGTTGCATCTCCATTTGCATCATTGAAGATGGGGCTTCAAGAGACGAGGGTGACAGAATGGTCACTGGACTGAGGAATTGCTCTTATCTCTACTGCTGATGACAAGCTGACTGTCCGCAATGATCAACAGTGATGCTGAAAAGTTGGCTGTCCAGCTTTAAAGAGACTAGATGGACCAGACCATCAGAATACCTGCTTAACAAAACAGTTTATTGGATGATGTGTGCCGATAAGGCTGAAGACTGATTGCCCCAATGATGGAGGGAATCCAGTGACTGTCCAAGCAGTCTGCTCTCTCTGTCCTATCCACACTTAGAAGTTGCCCACCAGCACTTCCTTTATTAGATAGAATTTCCTTCTTGGGTCTCTAATGAGATTAAAGACTAGATAGTTTTAGTTTAAGAATTAAAAACACAGCTGGGTGTGGTGACATACACCTTTAATCCCAGCACTTGGGAGGCAGAGGCAGGTGGATCGCTGTGAGTTCGAGGCCAGCCTGGTCTACAAAGTGGGCCTGAAAGACCCCCGAAGAGAAACCCTCACTCAAGCCTCGGGATGGCGTGCACCCAAAGACACACAAACGACCGTCTTGCTGTAAACACATGAGGCAGTTTATTGGCGGAGCTCCGGGTTGACACGAATATCACGCAGGAGACAGAGGGGTCGACGCAGAAGCCCAGGGGTTTGGGGTTTATATGGACAAAGGTCGGGGGGAGCAGGAAGTTTTGGCGCGGCCACACACGATTGGTTGTTTCAAACATTTGAACATCAGCAAATTGCAGATCTGGGGTAAGGTCAGACTTAATCACACGGGAACAGTCCTTGGTTCATGTTTTTCTCAGAACCCAAGGGTAGATGTTTATCTGAGCTAACGACACATCTGGTTAAACTCAAACCTGGAACATTGTGTGTGGGCCTCACGGGGGGATTAAGCAAACACCATAAGATCGGATGAGGGGTCTTGGCTCATTACTCACTCGACCATGCCCGGTACCTGTTTCTCTCAGGAATTTGTCCTTGTGTATCCTCCCTATCTTTTATGGCCAGCTGGTCCCTGGAACACTCAATAGGCCTTTGTCTCCTAGCTCTGAATTCTTTGTGACTTATCATCTGGGACCTTGGGATAGCATATCTGCCGACCTGCACTTATGAGTTAGAGAGCTCTGCTGTTCTGGTTGCTTTAATGCTAATTAAAATTTTTCCCTTTCAAGCCCAGGACAATGAAGGCTACACAGAGAAACCTTGTCTTTAAAAAAAAAAAAAAAAAAAAAAAGAATTAAAAACACATTTATAAATTGATAATTGCAATTTCTCATAAAGTGAAAAGACTCTTCTTTGATAAGATAGTGAAATACTTTCTCCCAGGTTAACAAATATAAAAGGACTTGGTTATGTATTTGATACCTGATGATTCTGTATATATGTATATTCATGTATATAGCTCTTAATTATTTTTTTTTAAAAAGAAAAGGGGGATGTGTGGGAAGGATTGTAAGCTTTGTCACAGGTGAAAGCAATCTTGGCGGGCTTTGCCCTTGGACACACCACAGATACTCCCTGAGAATAACCTTGAGCTAGACTGGGTGGAATCATCTTGGGCCTGGAATTCAGGAAGTTGTTGACTTTGTTTTTTAGCAATTAAACTTTATTATGTAACCCAACTAGCTTATAAAAGAAGGAAAAAGGTTAAAGGGACGAAAGAGTGAACCTTCCGATAGCCGTTCCACGGGACGGATCTTTAGGTGTCTCTCTGGCCAGCGTGTTGATCTAGCTTGTCCGCTGCTGCCTGCACGCTCTCCCTGCAGCCGACTTTGTTTTTCTCTCATCTCCAACTCCCTCAGTCACGTGGGAAGGACCGGCTCCTTCTCCCGGTGAGGGTCCATTAGAAAGACAATAGTCCAGGTGGGGTTCCCAGGTCTGCTTCCTGAATTTCAAACCCAGGATGGCTCCACTCAGTCTGTCACAAGGTATTTATGGGGTGTCCAAGGGTAAAGCCCGCCAAGACTGCTCCCACCTGTGACAAAGCTTACTCCTTCCCACAGGAAGTGGACTGGAGGACTCCACCCGGATTATTGTGTTTCTAATCGACCCTCGATGGGAGGAGGAGACTGGCCCTTACACATGAGAGACAAATAGGCAGAGGAGACAAGAGGAGGCAGCAGGTTTGGACTGAGCTTGAACGCATGTGGATTGGGGAAAAAGATCAGTGAACAGGCCGGACCAGTGTGCAGGCCAGAGACACCTAGGGACCCATCTCGTGGAACGGATACCAGAAGGTTCACTCTTGTTTCCCTTTAACCTTTTTTCCCTCTTGTGTAAGATAGTCGGGTTGTATAATAAAGTTTAATTGTTAAGAAACAGAGCCAACATGAGACAGGGTCTCTCTGTGTAGCCCTTGCTGTCCTGGAACTCACACTGTAGAGCAGACTAGCCTCGAACTCACAGAAATCCAGCTGCCTCTGCTTTTCCAAGTGCTGGGGTTACAGGCCTGTGCCACCCCATCCAGCTGCCTTTTAATTCTTTAACTGGCAGAGAAAACAAACCTAATAAAGACCAGTAGATGATAACAGTTTCAGTAGTCTTAAAGTCAGATTAAGACACAGTGTCTCTTTAGAATATCTTCATTTCCGTCAGTCCTGGATTAGCCTATTCTCTGCTTCCAAACCTGCTTAAAGATCAACATTTCTGTGACCCACAACCTTGCTTCCCTTTGTGGACCCACTGCCCTTGAAGCTCGGCCACTCTTTTATCCTGCTATGTCAGGGAAGACTGTGACCAGAGGCTCAAGCTTTGTAATATACAATCCTGTGTATGTTGCATCAGTATCAAGTCCTGGTGGCCATTTTGGGGGTCTCGAGATCTGGGTGATCTCAGTATTATGCTGGGGGATCTCAGTTTAACACTGGCAGCTCAGTAAGTTGGAGAGTAGACTTTACGAGTGACTTTGATCTAAATCTCTTCCGGGAAGCTCATCAGGTTTCTGCTTCTTCCAGGCTGATCTCAAAGTCTGCAGCTTGACTGGGTTTGTCTGAGAATGCTCAGTTTGCATTCCTTACTCTGGCTGGGAGGATCCTGGTGAATGTGGTCAGTTTCAGGAACTTCCTGAAGCTATTTATGAGTTGCTCACCCTCTAGCATACAAGCTTTCCTACAGGATAAAATGTTTCAATCTCAGGGGAAACAGTCATACAACAATGTTCCACCAGCACGTTTACAAGAAAAGTGAAAGGTCAATTTCTACTGGTGAAGAACCAGGAGGAATTTCAAGACTAGAGACCTTCCAGGGCACGTGTTATATGGCTTTAAAGGACTGCAAACAGAGAACCAGGGGTTGGGAGTGTGAATGAAAAGGCTTGAAAAGAAGCTATGTTTGCAGATAGTGGCTGATGTTGCCACTAATGCCACTAATGTTGCAGTCTAAAGTCTAATTGCCTTATCTCAGGCTACTTCTAGCCCTCCAGAGAATCCATCCTTTGCTTATCTCTATGTGGGAACTAACATCTTGAGACTTATAGACAGAAACCTTTTGGAATCCGTTAATTTAGCAGATCACTAGCTTCCACCAATCCAGAAGCTAAGAATGACATCAGATGACATCTTCAGCCTGTAGAAAAGCTTCCTCTGTCTCACTGTAACTTCCTGTCTGGTGTACTCTACAATATATTGCTGGCTCTGGAGTTGAACAAACGAAATACCAAGGACACCCTTGGAGCAAAAGGTTTATTTTCCAGGTTAACAGATACTGGTGCCCGGGACATGCTTTTAATCTCAGGAGTGAAAACCACAACCAATAACAAACTTGTTATAGTCTTCTTAAAGCAAAAAACAATAAGCAGAAAGGAATGTACGAGAACAGAGAGGGCAGTTTTACGTAGACTTGTCAGGACCAGAAGGACTTTTTATTTTTAACAAGGCAGGAATCTGCAGGGTGTGATAGGGAGTCAGCAACAGCAATCTGTCTTGGGACTGGGAATATCTGTCTGTCTTTCTTTGTTCTCCCAGAACTAAAGTCCTGTGTGTTAAGATGGAGGACAGGCCTAAGATGGAGTCTGGCTTGTTCATCGTTTTGGCATTTTACACTTGCCTTGACTTATGACTTTGTCCTGTATACTATAAAAAATTTCATAAAACCATGTCCATATTGGAATATGTAACTTAAGGTAACCTAAATCTCTCCTTCCCTCTAAGGGGAGAGCTGCGGTTTTTGCACCAACATAGCATGATTGGCAAAGCTAACAAAGAGGTTATGAGGCAGAGGGGCTCTGATCCATGGGGCGACTACAACTGAGTTTGTTCAGACTGCCAGGCCTTGCTGAGGCCAGTTCCTAACTGCCCAAGTCTCCACTGTCTTGCTTCAGAAAAATCAAAGCCACAGACATTAAAGCAAGAGGGAGAGGTTGTCATAAACTGAAGAAGAACAAGAAGACATAACTGAAGTCAAGCATGCAGGAGCATGTCCATAATCCCACTACCCATGAGACAGAGGCAGGAGGAGTGCCCTAAACTAGAGGCTAGCCTGAGCTAAAGGGAGCACATTATCTCATACTACCTAGTGAAAGGCAGAGTCCTAGAATGGTTTTGAAAAAGTCAGGGTGCCGTGAGGGAGCCCTTGTTGTGTAACAAGTCCCTGTGAACAGAAAGAATCTGAGTTCCTGAATGTCCTCATTTGCTGGAAGGAGAGTAAGAGAACTTCATGAACCCTGACATGGTGTTATGGAAGAAGACGGATGTTAGCTCAGACCCCACTTGACCCTCTTCCTAAAGACATACTGATTTTTAAAAGGGAAGGAAGGCATCACAGTTGCCCTCCTTTGAAGGGGTGGGGGGTTGGGGTGGGGAGAGAAACCAAGTGAAAGGAGGAAGAAAACACAAGCTCCTGGCGGCTTTAATATGTAAAGTACAGGGGGCTGGAGAGACACTTTAGCTGCCCAGTCATGAGGACCAGTTCCCAAGACCCAGGTAATAACATTTGGACATGCAAATTAATGAAAAACAAAACAATTTGAAAGAGAAAGAGAGGTAGTGGCAGGGGTTTGCTGAAGCCCATTGACGGAAAGCTATTTCCTCTTGGTAAAGCAAGTCTATGCATTTCAACCTTTTAAAAATATCCTTTAATTCCCTTTAACCTACTCTCACTTGATTGATGTTCAAAAGAATGAGATCTGAGTTGCAGCTCATCCTGTGGGTGGAGATATGACATTCTAAAGTGCCCTGAAGATTATAAACTCACAAAGGCTTGCTATTGTTAATCCAGACAGCCTGTCTATCACCTGAGCAGGAGGATGCTCTTAACAAAACTGTAATGTGGACTAGAGAGAAGGCTAGGTTGTTAAGAACACTTCCTGCTCTGGCAGGGGCCCAGGGTTCGTCAATCATCTGTGACTCCAGCTTCCGGGGGTCCAACACCCTCTTCCGGATTCCTCCAGCAGCTTGTGCGCACGTTCCCTCCCCCCCCCCCCCCCCCATGCACATCTCTTAGTCACTGTTCTACAGCTCGGAAGAGACACCATCATGCAGGGCAACTATTATAAAAGAAAGCAATTGTTGAGGGCTTGCTTATTAATACCGAGATTGCCCTGTGTAATACTGAGGTCACCCAGATTGTGAGACCCCCAAAATGACCACCAGGACTCGATACCGATGCAACACACACGTGGTCCTGTATTACGGGCTCGAGCTTCGGATCACAATCCTTCCTGATGTAACAGGATTGGAGAGTGACCCCGAGCTTGAAGGACAATGGGTTTATATAGGGAAGTGGGAGTTGTGGGTCACAGGAATGTTGATCTTTAGACAGGTTTGGTGGAGGCTGGATGGCAAGGGAAAGCTGTTTTATCTCAGAGCATCATTGGGAGTTAATTGTATCTAATCGCTCCAGTGGAGTTTCTGGAGACTGCTGGCAGGTCTAGCTTATGGCAGTGCGTGGTCATTTCCGGAATTCAGGAAGGAATGGAGTCACCTGGAGGACAAGTTCTCACAGAACATTCACAGACCACGGCATTAATTGCAGAATATACATTATATATAGAACATGGCATTAATTTTGTCCCTGCACTTACAGTTTCAGAGAATTAGTCCATAAATTGGTCAGAAGAAATGATCATACAGGGGTATTCCTATTCAAACCATCACAACATTAAAAAAAAAAAAAAGTTAACTGTGTCCTGGATTAGCAAGATCGCTCTCTATCAGGAAAAGGCACTTGCAGACTGTGCCAGATAGTTTTATGTCAACTCGACTCAAACTAAAGTCATTTGATATTGGGGCATAAAGGTCCTTGTGCCCACAGATCACTATGGAAACCAGGAATATTAAACACACAGGGGCCTCTTCTCAATGGAGGAGATAAAATACCTGTTTTTATGCCCAGAAGGCTGGGAGTGGATTTTGTTAATGACCTTGTGACATTTTTGCTGTCTGTGAAGGCAGACCTCACCCACTTTTTGCTATAGAGGCCTACAGAACACGGATGTGGCCCCTTTAGGGCAGAATGGACTATCACAGTATAGTTCCTCCCTTCTAGAACTGCTTGCCCTGGCTGTAAGGGAAGCTGAGAACTAGAGTCTTTTAGCAGGACACTCATATGTTTAATATGTCTATCATAAACTATTGTGTCCATTTCCTGAGACCCCCTGCAAAAGACCACCAGGAGAGAAAACCAATGCAAGCACAAGAAGATCTTTAATCGCGGCTTGAGCCTGGCTCCCAACCATCACCAACACAGTGGTATCAGGAGGAGCGTCTGTACTCTGGGTTGAGGGTAATTTATAGGTCCATTATCCTCCCAGTGCACCCAAAGCAGGGGAGCTCCAGCCTGGCAAGCGTCTATTGGTCAAGATACAAAAGGGTATATTGTGTTCTGAAATGATTGGTTATGAGAGGGTGCCAAAACCACAAATGGTTTTTGTTTTCTTTGTTCTCCCTTGTGTGTATGTCGGGGGAGCATTTGGTCTCAGTTTTCTGTTGGAATGTCCTGTCCTGTGCTGATTGGCTGTTGCTGGGAGAGAGGGGCAATTAGCCCATTCTGTGATATTTCTAGGAACAAGGCTAAGTGACATTAGTCATGAGCTGAGAGGGCCCTTTGGGTAAGTTTCCCGGCAACAATATCTCTGATGGGAGGACAGTAATGCAGCAAGGCCAGTTCCTCCCTGCAGCTGGCCAGATACACCTTATCATGCCTGGTCTTTGCTCAGGTCTGTAGGCCTATTTCTTAAACTTTGCCCCAGTGACTCTGAAATCCAATTTTAGTTCTTCTAGTCTCTCACTATGATAAGCAATCAATGAACCACCTGTTGTTTCCTCCTCCTCTTCCTCCTCCATCTATTCTTCAGATAGCACTAATGCTGCGTGGTCTGGAACTCACTATGTTGACCAGGCTGGCCTTGACTCACAGAAAGGTGCCTGCCTCAGATTCTCAAGTGCTGAGCTTACAAGTATGTGCCATCAGCCAGGTGCAGTGCCCACACGCCTTCAATCCCAGCACTTGGGGAGGCAGGGGCAGGCAGATCTCTGTGAGTTCAAGGTCAGCCTGGTCTAAAAAGTGAGTCCAGGATAGCCAAGGCTACACAGAGAAACTCTGTCTCAAAAAAAGTGTGTGCCACCAAATACAGCCTTCTCTCTCTCTCTTTTTTTTTTTTTTTTTGCTTTTGCTTGTTAAAACAATAATAATCTCATGTTCCTTTTGTGAGACCCTTGAGGCATGAGTGGCTAGGCCCCATGTCCAGACTTCTCTAATGGCTGTAACAGCTGATCCCAGTACTTGGAAATAGGAGAGTGGTCAGGCTCCACCCTACAGGAAAAAAAAAAAAAAAAAAGCTCAAGATCAGGCCACAAAATCCTGCTAATCCCAGGCTACCCTGGAAAGCTCTGTGTGCCTATATAAAGCCTGCTTCCTGCTCAGTTCTTTGCTGCTTCTCTCTGGAACAGAGGCAGCCACCCTCCTTCTTATGTTTCCCAGTCTCTTGTGTGAGGTTTGTTGTGCTGTGTGGCTTTGTGGTATTCCTGGTTCTAGACTGCCAAGATACCTTTCCCCCGGAACTATAACACTTACAGTGGTGTCATGACTCTGATAGGCCCTCCTGGTGCCTGCACACACCTTCAGGGACCCAATATATCATTTCCAGCCTATTGGAAACAGCCTCACCTTCTGGCTCACCGATTGCTCGGCATCCCAGGTAAGCTTCCCCTTTGGTTATTGTAAGCACTGTTCCAAGTCCAGGGAAGTGGCTGTTGAACACCTATCACACTTCTGGTACTCTTGGGTGTGGAGGTACTCCCAGCCACACTCTTTAAGGCTGTGGGTGGCCCTTTTCACCTGACCCTTTCTCCCTACCTTTAGAGTTGCCATCCTGCAGTTCCCTTAGGCCCAATTAGGCTAATCGCACCCCTTTCCTGCCTCTTTCTCCCTCCTTTCCTCCTATGGAGCTGCCCATAATTCCATAGCTTCTCTAGACCCTCATGGCTTTTGTGACTCTATTCCCCAACCCTTTTCTGTGAATGAGACCGCCCGCCCCCCTTAGAGCTGGCTTCTTGTTGTTGCCTTCTGATGCCCTGGTAGGAGGTGCCAAGTCTCTCCTCTGGGTTAGCCAGGGTAAACCTGTGACCTCCATTGAGTGTGGTGATGAGCCACTGAGTGACTTGGGTCTTCCTCTGATCCTTCCTGAGCCCTGGGGATGCCTGTGACAATAGGCTAAAGTGACATTATTTCTTCCTCTCCCATTCCCCCTTAGGACATCTTTTAGAAAACATCCAGCATCCAACCTGAAGGGCCCTCAACTTGCTCACCTTTGCAATCAAAATTGACCTCAATATCCCTTAAATAATCAATCCAAATGGCCACCTAATAGCACCTTAGTTCCCAATAATATTCAAGATATTTACAAATACTTCAAGTGTTCAGAGAAATGGAAAGAGATCCCTGTAGGTTTAATTTTTTAATTAATATATTTCATTAAGAACTTATTAACATTACTTATAACTTGACTAACCAAAATAATAGTAAAAGAGGATTAATGAACACAATAACAAAACCGTAAGGATATCAGTTCCGAGGAACAATTTTCCTGGTGTAATCAGCAGGATTTCTTTCTGTTGGAACCTGGAGGAACTAGAACCCAGAATCTTAGCAGGAGTTTGGAGCCCCCAAATTTTTTCTCGAGCAGTTCTCTCTAGGAGCATCTTGAAGTGGAGCCATGAACAGCCAAAATGATTTCAAGTCTCTAAAAGGCTCTAAAAACCTCCAGTTTTGGGTTCATATATATATTTGTACCTTTTTAACAGTAATTTTTAATCCCCAGCATGGCAGAAGGCTTTGTGCGTTTTAAAACATTTTTTAAAAAGTCTCCAAATCAGAATCAGCCGACAGAATATCATTCATGTAATGATAAATGATAGAGTTAGGAAACTGCTTATGAAGTATTTCCAATGGTCTTTGAATGAAATTTTGGCATAAAGTGGGGCTATTCAACATTCCCTGTGGGAGCACCTTCCAATGGTATCTCTTCATTGGACCACTACTCTTCAGTGTAGGTACTGAGAAAGCAAACCTTTCCCTTTCCTTCTCATGTAAAAGTATCATAAACAAACAAACAGTCCTTTAAATCGATTGCTATTATAGGCCAGGACTTAGTTAACAGACACCCTGTGCCCAAGCTTTCTCTTACGTCCCCTCTAAGCCTTCTTTCTGTTTTTCCTGTTCCCCAACCCTGTTCCTTCTGGCTATGAAGTCTCAGCAAGACTATCTGTGCCTTCTCCAGCTCCTCGGGTTTCTCTTCCTCCCTCCTCAGCAACAGGTTGTCTGAGTCAACTTTTCCTTGGCACAGATTTTCAGCCCACCAGCAGCCCCTGGTCCTCCTGCTACCAGCTCTTGCTCCCCCCACGAGATGCCCTTTACCTCCCTGTACCCAGCCTAAACCAGCCACGGGTCTCCCTTTCCAGGAGGTTGCCAATGTAGATGGCTTTGTCAGGCTAGGCACTCTCCTCTCATTGTGGACTCTCTCAAATGGGAAAGAGTTTGGGATCCTACACTGCTAATTCTTCCACCTTTATTAAAACATTCCTGTATATATTCCACTATGTTACCTAATCTCAAAGGCTCATCTTCCAGCTGGGCATGGAGGCACATGCTATTAATCCCAGCACTCAGGGAGGCAGGGGCAGGGGGATCTTTGTGAGGACACATCGAGTTGCAGTATAGTCAGGGCTGTTACACAGAGACTTGTCTCGAAAAACTAAAATAATAAATACATAAATAAAAACAAAAAATAAAAACCCCTCATCTCCCATAATGTTTCTGTGATTCTCACCAGCAATCTTTTCCCTGAGGAATTCAGGCAAGTCTTGGACCAGGCCAGGGCACATGCAGACAGACGAAATCCACCAAATCAATGCCACCTCCACCAGGATCCCGAATGGGACTGCAATACCCTAAGGTGCATCCTTGTGAGGAATTAATTTATAACTTGCCTCCTGGATAGTCTCTACAAGGCAGCACTTAAAATGGTAATCTAAGCGATCATCCAGGACAAACAGGAAAACGTGTTTCAACTCCTAGAGACAGCTTTTGAAAGGCCCTCTTACAACAAACCAATCCACATCCTGAAATCCCAGATGGAAAACAACTCCTTATGACCTACTGCTCTCAGAGTGTCCCTGACACGACGGCCAAACTGAAATGTCTAGAGAAAGGACTGCTGACTCCACAGGCAGATGTCTTAGCCGTGACCTTTAGGGTGTACCATGGGAGAGTTGAAAAATCCCCAAAACAAGAATACCTGACGCTGGCTAAGGCTTTCCAGCTGGCCATAGTGGCTGCCCAGACTCCCAAAGCCTGAGAACCTCCAGTGTCAGTTTCAGATGCAGCCAAGAGGGTCACTAGGCCTGGGCCTGTGTGAACCCTCACAGATCATTCCAATCGTGCCCACAGTGCCATTGAGAGGGACATTGGGCCTCTGAATGACGTACTATCCTTTGAAGTGTGAAGACATCAGGCCCAGAGCGTCTTCCTGCTGACCTCTAAGGTCTGGCCATGGACAACTGAGGGGACTCAGACTCCCTTGGCCTGACTAGCACCATCTCCTACAGGGAGCCTTGGGTAGTTGCCACAGAACCGGGACACTCCATCCCCATCTTCCTGGGTACTGGGGCCACTCTTTTGGTCCTGATGGAGTTTTGGGGACCCACCTCTCCTTCTCTTTCCTCTATTTTTAGAGTAGGGGGACAGCCTTATCGGCCTCACAAAACCCCACAACTCAACTGTATTTTTGGGGCATTCCTCTTACCCACTCCTTCCTAGTGATAGCAACCTATCCTGTTCCCTTGCTGGGAAGGGATCTCTTAGCTAAAGTAGGAGACTCTATTTCTTGAGTTCCCACCATCTGCTTCACCCCAGGTTTGCCAGGCATCCCCCTCCCCTTTCTCATCTAAACCGTACAATCTGACATCTCTTTTCCCTTACTGGCCTCCCAGGTGGATTCCTGGTATGGGACACCTCAAACCTCTCCATAGCCAAACATTATTCTGTAAGACTGAGACCATCAGAGAGATCTCTAGTCTATACCCAGAGTCCCCAGAGAGAAACGGAGTCCGATGTCGATGCAATACACACAGGAATTTTATTGGGTTGAGGTCTGACAAGCTCTTTCAAGCTGTAGACCTCGAAAAGCAGGCGCAAGTGCTTTTTATATCTTTTTTGTAAAAGCAGAATTTAGCAGGCTAGCTGGGAGGGGTAAGTACAGTCCAGGGGTAGGAGTAGTGGAATATTTTTAGATACAGCTGGACCCTCAGCACAGGCTGGCTGGCCTTGAGTCAAGCTGGACCCTCAGCACAGGCTGGCTGGCCTTGAGTCAAACTGGACCCTCAGCACAGGCTGGCTGGCCTTGGGACAAGCTGAACCCTACAAGGGGGCCAAAGAGCTACAGGACACACAAAGTGATTTGATATTGATACCTTGGTTCAATATTTATATTGCTTCCTGGACCTTCCAATTCCTCTCTCTCATTCAACTACAAAACCCAACCAATTATGTCACCCAGGCTTAATACCCGCTTTCTCTCCAATACTTCAGGAGACTTAAACCTCTCATCTTTGAAAGTCATGGATTTCTGGGCAGCCATGCTTTCTCCTCCCCTTTCCACATTTTCAAGGCACAGTTGCCCACTCCGCTTTCACACTTTGCTGATTGAATTGCTTACTTCGTGTATTATTGTGTGTGTGTGTGTGTGTGTGTGTGTGTGTGTGTGTGTGTGTGTGTGTGTAGTTGGTAAGTATAGTGGGTTGGAGATTGTTGATCCCAGGACCAGATACAGTACATGCTTATGTGTTGTTCCTTTTACACACACACATGCTTAAATAAGAACCACCTAATCCTTAGGGGCTGGAGGCAATGCTCAGAAATTAAGAGTACTTGTTGTTCTTGCAGAGGACCCAGATTTGATTCCCAACATCCACATGGCTGCTAACCACCATCTATAACTCCAAGGGGAATCTTATGCCCTTTTTTGACCTGCTAAGGCACTACTGTATGCACATGGTGCGTAGACATACATGCAGGGAAAATACTCATGCATATGAAATACAAACAAACAAAATCTTGGCCTGAGTAGGGTGGTAAATACCTTTAATACCAACACTTGGGAGGCAGACAAATCTTTTGAGTTCAAGACCACCCTCTATTGGGAGTTCCAGGCATATCAGAAACTTACCTCAAAAATTAAAAACAAAAAATTAAAAAGAAAGGGGAAAAATCAGGATCAAGAGAGATGGCTCAGCAGATAAAGATACCTTCTGCCAAGACTGATGATCTGAGTTTTATTTCGAACCTGAGTTCAATTTCTCCAGACCTGCAAAGTAGAAGGAGAGGATTGAATCCCAGAAGTTGTCTTCTGATATTCACACACATTCCATGGTGGGTGCGGCCATATGCACATCTGCACACTCACACAATAAATAAATGTTTAAAAAAAATAGAGGCTGAGGGCTGGAGAGATGGCTCAGAGGTTAAGAGCACTGTCTGATCTTCCAGAGGTCCTGAGTTCAATTCCCAGCAACCATATGGTGGCTCACAACCATCTGTAATGTGATCTGATGCCCTCTTCTGGCCTGCAGGTGTACATGCAGGCAGAACACTGTATACATAATAAAAAATAAATAGAGGAAAAGGAAAAAAAAAGCACATATCTCAGAGGTAGAGTGCTCTGTATGCATGACACCTTTGGTGGTTTGAATAATAATGGCCCCCATAAGTTTACACACTTGAATGTTTGGCCCCCATGAATGGAACTGCTTGGGAAGGACTTGGAGGTGTGGCCTTGTTGGAGGATATCACTAAGAGCAGGCTTTAAGGTCTCAAAAGATCCACACTATTCCCAGTGTTCTCTCTGCCTTCTGCTTAAGGATACAGCCAGATGTGATGTTCCTGTCACCAGTCCTTGGCTCCACCACCAAGGACTCTAATCTCTGGAGACCATAAATCCAAATTAAACACTCTTTTAAATGTTGCCTTGGTCATAGTGTTTATCACAACAATAGAAAAGTAAGACTGTGGGGCCGGGGAGGGACCCCTATTCAAGACCCTTGAGGAACACTGAGACCCCCCCAAAAGGCTTGATCTACAGGCCAAGCTGACTTCACAACAGGCTTCAGTTTCTGCTAGTTCTGAGCCTCCATTCTTCAGAGTGGGGTTCAGCAGTCACTGGGGGTGCTGCAATGAAGGAGCAGCCAACCAGTGACAACCTAATCACCTGGTTGGAGAAAGATAAGGTCAATTAAAGATGGTTTCTTAACTGGGCGTGGTGGTGCACGCCTTTAATTCCAGCGCTCAGGAGGCAGAAGGCAGGCGGATCAGTGTGAGATTGAGGCCAGCCTGGTCTACAAAGTGAGTTCAGGACAGTCAAGGCTACACAGAGAAACCCTGTCTCCAAAAACCAAAAAAAAAAAAAAAAAAAAAAAAAAAAAATTAGGTTTCTTACTGCTGGTGTAATTGTTTGGAAATCTTCTGCCTTATGAGATGATGTAGTCACAGTAGCCCGTGTTTATTCAGTTTGCCCTGGATCTCTAACCTAATGATTACTTAACCCCCTTTTGGAATTTAAATGCTTTTAGAAAGAGCCTGGGAGTTCACCTAGGGCACCATTGTGTCTTGAGTGGTGGTCCCAGCATGTTAATGATTACTTAACTTCCTCCCCCCCTTAGGAATCCCCCAAATAACTTTAAAAAGAGTCTGCTAATTCATGAGGGTGGGGAGCAGGGGTGGTGGGGTGGTGATGAGGTCGGTCACCGGCAAAGGTGACCCTGCATGTTGGATCTCGCAGAATAAACATTCTTTGTTGTTTGCTATTTGAGTCTAGGGTCTTTTCTTCAGCACATTCTGGGCCCTAACAAGACAATACCCTAAATTCAGTACCCGGAAAGGTAAAAGGATTAAAAAGAAAACATTGACTGTTTAGGTGGGCATGGTGGTATACATCTATAATTCCAGCACTTGGGAGGTAGAGGCAGGAGGATCCAGAGTTCAAGGTCAGGTTTGGCTGCACAGTCAGCTGAAGGCTTGCCTGGGCTACAGGAGACTTTTTCAAAAACAAACTAAGAATGGAGACAAAAGGCCAAAAATAAAGACAGAAATCCACACAATTTAACTTCCAGCTCAGTGACTCAGGGAGTCATCCAAACATGTCCATTTCAGTGACCTAAATGACCCAGTGACTCATGGAGCCTCACCCCAAATGACCAGTCTCAAGAGAGACAACTGGCTCTCCTGAAACTCCCTATGTAGTCTCTGAGTGAAAGGTGGGGCCAGATTCTCAAGTATGGAAGAAATAGACAACCACTCTGACCAAATGTCTTGGCAAGGCTGTGCTTCTGACCAACAGGGTGGGGGAGTAAGCAAGCTAGGTCAAGGTAGGAGTCATCTTTTATTTCTGAACCCGCTGGGGTAGGAGTGGGGCTTGGCTATTCCTCCTGGTCGAACCCAGGCTCACAATCGTAAACCAATGAGCTAGTTCAAAATCATCACAAAGTGGGGAAAGAACGAAGGAGGAAGGCGGGCAGGTTAAGGTTAACAGTTAATCATTGTAGGATGGTTACATCTGACTGAACAGACATTCTGTTTCTAGCAAAGAAAACAGAAGAAAGAGGAAGAAAGACACTGGGGGAAACTGGGACAGCTTTATTTTACAGAAAAGACTATACCTCTCTTTAAAGAGGCATCTGGAAGTTGAATAAACAGCCTGGGGAGGTGTGAGTGCTCAGCAGTGAGGAAGGATGGAGTGGGCACAAAGTTTGTTTCTTTGGGTTTGATAGGCAAGATGATTATTTGACATATTTGATAATCATAAATTTGAGGTCAGGTGGGGCAGGAGAGATGGCTCAGTGGTTAAGAGCACTGTCTGCTCTTCCAAAGGACCTGGGTTCAATTCCCAGTACCCACATGTCAGCTTACAACTGTCTGTAACTCCAAGATCTGACACCCTCACACCAATGCACATAAATTAAAATTAAAATAAAAAAAAAAAAAAAAGAAAGAAATTGAGGTCAGACTTGTGCACATGGGTTGTTCCAGACCAGTCTGGGCTGCAGACCCGAACCCTGTCTCAAAAGCCAAAATAAATAAATAAAATCCCACAGTCACAGTGTTATATTTCTGACTGTAAAGAGACAACAGGCAGGGAAGAGACCAGTGTCGGACCCCCAACAGATGAACTGTGCTTATTAGCACACACAGCGAAGGGCAGCGCTTCTTCCTCAGAAATGGAAGGTTCTGCAGGGGGTTAAAGCTGGTAGGGTCTTGGGGCAGGGGTGAGGGCCTTGGACATGAAGAGTAGGCGCTATGGTGGGGGGAGGGTACATGCACATTGTCATGGTCTCTTCTCCTTGGAACTGTTTGCTCTGGCAAGACAGACTATCTTGGGAAACAGCAAACAGCCGTCTCCAGGTTGTGGCTGAAGAGTAACTATTGAGCAAGGCCAGCTGTAATCTTGTAGGGCTCCTGCTTTTTGCAATTGATTTAATCTTACTCTTAATAAGAAAGGCCTTTCTCCCCTCTCTCCCCACTCCTTCTCTCCTCTCTCTTCTGTGCCCATAAGGATCTGGGGCCTTAGTCATGTGAGACAATGGCACACAGCCTTATTTACATACATGCTAAAGCCAGCTCACTCCAGGTTTTAGCCCTGATTGAGTGATAGAATAGCTGACGGAATCTAGGACACGTGAAACCTTGTTCTATGGCATTAGCTCCCTCATCCTTACAGTTAGTTACCTTGATGGTGACAAGATGATGTGCTTCCCAGGGACGCGATGACTCATTTGTGTGTGGGAAGATGGCATTGCTCCCTAGAGGTGAGAAAAACCCGAGCCGTTACCTCTCCTTTTTGGGATTCTCTTGTAAGGGCTGGATGGGGCCAGACGCGGGGTCCTGCAGCCAGGCTCTGCTTCCAGAGACTCCCAGAGGGTGGAGGTTACTTTGCTTTAACAAGAGATTTGATTCAAGATTTTCATTGGTTCGTTGTTGTTGTTGCTCCTAAAGAGGGGCTGGAGATGTTGCTCGGATAGAGTTGACATGGGTAGGGTGCCAGTCTAGCATGCACCAAGCCTTAGGTTCAATCCTCATATGAACACTGAGTGTGATGGTGTACACCTGTAGTTCTAGCACTTGAGAGGGTGAGGCAGGAGGATGAGAAGTTAAAGGTCATTTTTGGCATGTATTGAGTAGGGGGCCATGCTGTGGTCCATGACATACTATTTTATTTTTATAAGATGTGTGTGTGTGTGTGTGTGTGTGTGTGTGTGTGTGTGTGTGTGTGTGTGTGTGTGAGAGAGAGAGAGAGAGAGAGAGACAGAGAGAGACAGAGAGAGACAGAGAGAGAGAGACAGACAGAGAGAGAGACAGAGAGAGAGACAGAGACAGAGAGACAGAGAGAGAGAGAGACAGAGGAGAGGTATGGACGAACAGACAGACAGACAGAGAGAGAGACAGAGAGAGAGAGAGACAGAGAGAGAGACAGAGAGAGAGAGACAGAGAGACAGAGAGAGAGAGAGACAGAGAGAGAGAGAGAGACAGAGAGACAGAGAGAGAGACACACACAGAGAGACAGAGAGAGAGAGAGAGAGAGAGAGAGAGAGAGAGAGAGAGAGAGAGAGAGAGAGAGAGACAGAGGAGAGGTATGGACAGACAGACAGACAGACAGAGACGGAGAGTTCTGTTGGAGTAGGATGATCATTGGGCGTTTGATGACAGCCCAGGTTACATAGTGAGCTTGAGGCCAGCCAGGGCTTACATGGCAACAGTTTATCTCAGGAGTATCAAAGTAGCAACAACCACAGCAATAGAACAAGCTCTGACATCCTGGTCTAACTCTGGCCTCTTTCCTATTCCCTTGCCCCATGATCTCCCCTGATGGATTTCAAAGGAGTCCAAGTCAGTATAGAGATTATGAAGATTATTAGAGCAAAGTGTGGCACACTCTCAATGGCTGAGTGTGCACAATGGCCATAAGGATCTTTGCCCTTCTACACTTTAAGTCGCTTCTATAATCTTCCTAAACTCTTTAGAGGAGACTGGCTCTCCGTGGAGGCCATTTTTCTGCCCAGATGATTGGCAGTCCCATTTGAATTGGGTTTTCAGGGTGAGGATAACATCTTTTCTCTTTACTATAAAGCTCTGGATGGATAAGAAGTCTTATAATCGTCTGGGCAGTTCAGATCTCTCCTCTGGAGAGACAGGCCCCAGAGCCCAGTGTTTTCATTGACATCCAGGTTCCTGAAGTTTCCATCTTAGTTTTAGGGCTGCTACTATGTAGAATATCAGGCTAAGTAAATCCTGCATTTTCTCTTGCTATTCTTCTTTTCCCTGTGCAGAAAAAAATAACAAAACAAAACCCACTCATCTTCAAAGGCATCACTCTGCATCTTTAATGTTGGTCAATCTCTCCCTCTCTTTGAATTTTGTCTTTTTTTTTTTTTTTAAAGAAGGAAAAGCCCAAATGTTCTAATGTTACCTGCCTGCAGATAACATAGCAGCACAGTTGTCCTGGTCCTGGCTCAGGCAAGAGAAACAGCAGGCCTGATGTGGTCCATTTGACTTAATCTACTTTATGTAGCCACAGGGAAAAGATGTCTTGGGAATACAGTATTTAAAAGAGGACTAAGAAGACAGGCATGGTGGTGTATTTTTTAACCCTATTACTCAGGAAGCAGAGGCAGGTAGATCTCTGAGCTCAAGGCTAGCCTTGTCCACAGAGGAAGTTCTAGGACAGCCAGGGCTATACAAAAAACCCTGTCTTAAAAAAACAAAGTTGGATGGTGGACTAAGAAAGCCAGAGTTAAGATTTGTCCTCAGGATTGGAGATGATGATGATGATTATCATTTTGGGGTGTGTGTGTGTTTACATATGAGAATCACAGATCAATTTTGGGTGTTATTTCTCAGGGACCATTGTCTTAGTTACTATTTTTACCCCCGAGACAGGGTTTCTCTTTGTAGCCTTGGCTGGCCTCAAACTCACAGAGGTCTGCCTGCTTCTGCCTCCCCAAGTCCCGGGACTAAAGGTGTGCGCCACCATGCAAGTACCTTAGTTACTTTCCTATTGCTGTGATGAGACACCACGGTCAATGTGACTCCTATTTATTTATTTATTTATTTATTACTTTAAAAGATTTGTTTATTTATCATTATTGTATATACATAGTGCTCTGCCTGCATGTACACCTTCAGGCCAGGAGAGGGCCATCAGATCACATTATATAGATGGTTGTGAGCCACCATGTGGTTGCCAGGAATTGAATTCATGACCTCTTAGCTTCTGAGCCATCTCTCCAGCCCCTCAGTGTGACTTCTAAATGAATGCATTTAATTGGGGCTTGATTACAGGTCACAGCTGGGAGCATTGCAGCAGGAAGGCAGGCATGGCTAGGAGTTTATACCCTATCTGCAAGTTGGAGGCAGAGGAAGCTATTGGGGGGGGGGGCAGTATGAGCTTTTGAAACTTCAAAGCCCACCCCCGGTGACACACCTACTCTAACAAGACCACACCCCCTAATCCTTCCCAGAACAGTTCCACTAACTGGGGACTAAGAATTCGACTGTATGAATCTACAGGGGCATTCTCTTTCAAACCACCAAAGCCATCAATCTTTTTTTTTTTTTTTTTTTTTTGCTGTTTTTAAAATGTGTTTATAAGCCAGGCATGGTGGTGCATGCCTTTTATCCCAGCACTTGGGAGGCAGAGGCAGGCAGATCTCTGTGAGTTCAAGGCCATCCTGGTCTACAAAGTGAGTCCAGGACAGTCAAAGCTACACACAGAAACGTTGTCTTGAAAAAAAAATGTGTTTATACTATTTTATGTGTATGTATTCTATGTATTCTATACATCTGTGCACCACATGCATGAAGTGACCTCAGAGGCCAGAAGAGGATGTTAGATCCTTTGTAACTGGAATTACAGGTGTTGTGAGCCTTCATGTGGATGCTGGGAATCAGAACAGCCAGTGCTCTTAACTACTGAGCGAACTCTCTAGCCCTCATCTGCCTTGCTTGTTGAGACAGGGTCTCTCAACAGCCTGTGCATTAAGGACCAACAGGCAGAGAACTAACTTCTCATGTCCAAAGGGCTTAAGCCCTGCTGAGTCCCTGCTGTTGGTGCAGTTCGTTCAACTGCCCTCTGCATGTCTTCTTGTTTGTCCATCTGCAGCTCCCATCTGTCTTTCTGGAACATTTGCCTGTGTAGCTGGACCAGAAGCCCAGCTTTAGGTGGTCCTACCTCTGTAGTTTTTCCTTCTGACCCATGACTCACAGTGACCTGACTTGTGGTGTCTACAGCATTGCCAGTTTCTTCTCTGCAGCTTGGCTGGGTTCCTTACCTCATCAGTACAAACTCAAATTATGCTTCTATTTGCTTTGTGTTTCTTAGGATTTCTGCTTGTTTTGTTTTGTTGAGAAATGTCTTACTATATGGCCTTGGCTGTTCTAGAATTCTCTAAGCAGACCAGGCTACAGATACCTGTTTGCTTCTGCCTCCACTTGAAGGGACTAAAGGTGTGTGCCACCATATCTAGCATTCTTTGTACATCTGGAACCTCTTGTGGCCTCTTAACCACTTACCTGTAAAACACACACACACACACACACACACACACACACACTTTGATGTATATTATGTTGCTGTAAGCAATCCATAACCCATTCCTCTAAGTAAGTACAGTAAGCTCATTGATTCACCAAGGTGGACTTTGGTGATTTTGTTACTTTTATCTGCTGCTGGCTCCCCATGTGGGGTGAGTGGCCATTTGTTCACCTCTTCCCAGGAATACTGTCACACAAGAATTGGCAATGAGAACTAATTTCCCAGTGAATAGTGGGAAGTTGGCCTGAGTGGGAATGGCTCCCATGGATTTACGTATTTGAATGCTTGGCCCGTAGGGAGTGGCACTATTAGGAGGTGTGGCCCTATTGGAGTAGGTGTGGCCTTGTTGGAGTAGGTGTGGCCTTGTTGGAGTAGGTGTGGCCTTGTTGGAGTAGGTGTGGCCTTGTTGGAGGAAGTGGGTCGCTGTGGGTGTGGGTTTTGAGGTGTGAGAAGACCAGTGTGTCTCAGTCTCCTTCTGCCTGTGGATTAAGGTGTAGTACTCATGGCCGGCACTTCAGCACTTTGTCTGCTGCACGATGCTATGCTTCCCACCCTGGTAATGGAATGGATGTCTAAACTGTAAGTCAGCTGCAGCTAAATTTTTTTCTTATTAAGAGTTGCCGTGGTTGGTAGTGGCACATGCCTTTAATGTCTGCATTTGGGAAGCAGAGGCAGGTGGATCTCTGTGAGCTCAAGGTCAGCCAGGTCAACAGAGAGTTCCAGGATATCCAAGGCCACACAGAGAAACCTTGTCTTGAAAAACAAAACAAAACAAAAGAGTTGCTGTGGTCATGGTGTCTCTTCACTAAAATAGAAACCCAAACTAAGACAAACTCTATTAAGCTAATTTAATTCCATGATCAATTATTCACATAGATCTGTTAAAGAACTCTCATCTTCTTGGAACTTTTTTAAAAAATAAATTTTATATTTCTGAAATTAATGGCATGGAATTAGGCGTTTTTGTGACAGGGCAAAGCAATGCAGAGATTCTTTCCATCTGATATTCCTACTGAAGACATTTTAGGTTTAAATAGAGTATGAGCCCATGGAAAATTACCCAGCTCTATTCTAGAAACCGAGGTCAAGATGCCCCAGCTATCTAAGCTTCTTTTAAGCTGCTTGCCTGTGTAAACCTTACTCCCTGCCCCTAGCTAACTGCTTATCTTAGATTCTGTTAAACTGATTGCTTGTGCAAAACCCCCCCCTGCAGTGGCCAATCAATATAGCAGGATGTGTTTTTTTTCCTTTAAAAACCAAAACCAAAACCAAAAACCTTTACCCTAAACACTTGGAGCTACCCCGGGGCCCAGAATACCCAAGTGTAGTCCCAGCTGTCTGCAATAAAGACTTTAGACTGGCTATAAAATGTCTGAGCAGTCTTCTCTGGTGGACTCCCTGTAATACTTTCACTAAAAATTTGTAAAATGTTACTCACTGTATTACTTCCTGAACATTACACATTCTGATTATAATTCACTATTGATTTTATTTTGAGACCATTGTTCCAGCCAAGTGTTATTTTCCTGAGATAAATTTAGTAAAGACACACATTTGTGGAGAAAATTAAGAGTCTTGAGGCAATTTTTACCTGGAAGCAAATATGATAGTTAGCTGTTCTCAATGTTAATTTGAACTTATAATTTATAGCCTTAATACTCATTACAACTTAGTAAGAGTTACACTTATTTATTGCTTACACTGTGAGAAATAGGTAAGCTGTAAGAAACAGAGAGCTAGAACAGCTATAAACACAGGGAGATGTGAGAAGGTGCAGCGAGGGGAGAGGAAGGAAGGCACAGGCCTGTAACTCCACCTATTCGGGAGGCTGAGGCAGGAGAATCACACATTTAGAGCCAGCTTGGGGAACTTAGTGAGACCCTGTCTCAGTAGAAAATGTTAAAGTGATAGTACCCAGCATCAGAATGCTTACCTAGTGTGCGTACACTTGCCTATATACTCTGCCCCTAGGTTCAGCTTCTGTGAGGGCTGAAGTTTGTTTTAAGTTTAAATCACTGCAATTAAGAGAGCCATAAACCCAAAATGCCTCCTACCTGTAAGCCCTACTTTCCCGAGGACAAATAACTTCCTGGAATGCTCGGGGCTGTTGTTCACGTAAGGGAAGAGCCATGTGTTTTCACTTTTGTAAACAAGGTTGGTTGCCTCCACTGTCTGGGATGTGCTTGATCGCATACTTGTAGGTGGGAGGTGCATAGGGCAGAAGTGTGTGAGAATGTATGCTTGCCCGCATTGCACAAAAACAGGAAGTACTCTAGCTCCGTGGGGTTTGCGTCTATAAGTGCTTGGCTAACGTAATTCCTGGTCATTCTCTGGGAATCCTGGGTATGAACCTGGCCAGTGTCCATCGTCCTGGCCAGTATTTTATCAATCTTGCCTCAAAAAATCATGGTCGTGGTCTTATTCTCACCTGGTGGGATTGACGTTTATCTGGGGGCCCCACTGAGGTCAAACCACGCACCCAAGTTCTAAAGACAAACCTTTACTTTTTGGGACTCCAGGGCTGCCTCTGGAGGTGCACATCTTGAGAAGGTCCGAGGCTCTGGGGCATCTTTTCATTTTGTGGACTTTTGGCGGGGAGTGAAGGTGCCATGCTGAGAAGAGCAGCAAGCAGAGTCTGGTTCTGCTCTGTGGGATCCTGATCCGGGATGTGGAGGGATTCGACAGCACACAGATACTCTTCTGTCTAGGGAAGAAAGAAAGAACCCCCCTGCCTTGTTCTGGGTGTTTGGAAAGGTTTATCTGTCTGTTTTGTGTGTGCAGTTGTGCCTGTGTTTTCTGGTCTGTAAGTCATGACGCAAACACGAAGCCTGAGATGGCAGTGAGTCAGCCTCAACTGAACATATGGATGATGGTGGCCGCTCCACATTCTGACTGGTCTTCTTTGACTGTGTGAGCTTTCTGCGGTTATTGGTCTTGTTTGGCTTTCTTTGACACTGCCTGCACCCAGCCACCACTAATGCTGCTTACCATAGCTGCTTTGATGGCCAGGGCTCGGAATTTATCTCTGAGCACTGTTTCCACTGCCTTCGGGTTAGCAGAGATTCAAATGTCTCTTGGGTGTGGATAATATTAAAGTTGTTCTATGCTGTTCTACTTTACTGGAAAGCTGGCTCTAGAGTTGGGGTACGGCTCTACCTTCTCTAGATCCGTCCGCTATGTCCTGTGTCAAGAGAGTTACCTGACTCTGTGACAGAAAAAAGAGAGCAAAACAGAACAGCCAAAAAAGATAATTGGTTTCATTTCATTTCCTAAAACTTTTGCTCAGATATAAAAGCCTTATCTCAAGATTTGCAAAACTATTGTGTGAATTTTCTGTATCTCAAGATTTGTAATTTTGGATATGGCTAAGATCTGTAACAAAAAAAGTTAACTTAAAACTCATAACACAGGGTTTTGATAGTTAAAAATCATTGCATAGACAATCTTAAAGCAATCATGTCACATGATGCCATCTTGGGACATAAGCAACATATGGCTAGCAAGCAGCCATCTTAGCTTCTGTACTCAATTGGGATAGAGGCAGCCGTATGATTACAGTCATCTTTGCTATGATTGGAACAGGTGTGTGTGTGTATGGAGCCCACACAGAATCCTGGGAATCAGACTCTGGAGACCAGACTCAAAGGTGCAGATCTAACTTTATTGTCCAGTGAGTGTATAAACCTTTAAAAGGCTGAAGGGCCAAGCAGATCATCCTATGCTATTCAAGCACCAACAGCAATCAATCAGATTGATGTATAGGGAAATGGGGGGGCAAGGTCACCCCAGGAGAATTCCATAGAGAAGGGAGAAGCAGACACCACCCTAGCCTTGGATCCACTTTGAGACTTCGCTGGTGTGCTAGGAGCCCCTAGAAGACCAACACTGTGTGCAGTGGGTCAGGACTGTTCGAGGAGACTTAGGAGCCATTGACACTTCACTTGCCATTCTCTGTGGCCTCCAGAAGGTTTATCTTTGACCCTTCTCACAGGGTCCCCTCTGTTTCAATTTCAAGGTTAAATATCTCCAGCAAGAGAGCTTTGGTGCACTGATTTTTGGAGTCACATATGTTTTTTAAGTCATATCAGAAAAAATATAATAAGTCAAAGTATAATTGCCATGGCATAAACAAATAAACTACTGGGTGAAAACAAAGTGGTGAATTTGGAAGCCACATTCTGGAAGAAATGTACCAGATCAGATAGGGTAACTACATCTTCTCTGGTGCTGTTTATAGCCACCATCTCCTGATGGAGCTATGAAGGAAAGCAAGGATGTATTCCAGATACCTTATATATATTTGTGCTGGATCTGTATGTCTCTACTCCTATTGGTTAATAGTTTGTCCCGATGGTCTGGCTTCTGGAACTAGGGGCTGCTGGTGGTCGCTGTTCTCTCCTTCAATCAGGGATAGATTCTGCAGAGCCGTCTAGAGTGGTTCCATTGTTTCCCTCAGAGCAGGTGTATAGCTTTATGGTTTGACCAGGAACCCAAACTAGCTTGTCTGTTTCTTCTGGTTCTATGATTAAGAGACAGAGGCAGGATCCTTCCACACACTGTCCATAGGATCCTGCCAGCAGATGGATGGTAAAAGGGTGATCCTGGAGAGCATTGCACCCCAATGTTTATAGGCAGGAGACACACCGTTTTTGTCAAAATTTAAAAAATTAATGGTGAAAAGACCCTCAGTTAATTTATCCTATGGTCATATGCCTCATGTCCCTCTTTTAAAATTTTTTAAAAGAGAGACATGGGCTCTTTGCCCTGTGGCTTGCCTTTGGGGCTTGTAAGGAATCCCAAAGGTATGTGTTATATTCCACTCAGAGCAAAAGGCTCTAAAAGAAGATCTAGTATATGCTGGCCCATTGTCAGTCTTAATTAAATATGGCACATCCATAACCAGCATGGTGGCTTTAACTGTAGCAAGAACCATCTTGGCATTTTCTTTAGACTGGGCCACACCGAAGAGGAATGAGGAAAAGGTGTCAATAATGACATGTACGTATTTGTCACAGGCTGTTGGGACAAAGACCTCTAGGATTGGCTCCAGCTGGTTACTTGTGGCAAGGGGCTGCAAGTAACAGGCATATATTAATTAAATGCTTACAGGAATTCATGGATAATTGTGGGAGTGGTAGAACTGGATTGTGAAATCTAGAATGGAACAATTGGGGATGACAGGAAAGCAGGAAGGCTGTCACTAGATGGTCAATCTCCCTGTTTGCTTTGGAAATGGTTCCAGGGAGCCCCAAAGGAGAGTGTATGTGCTGAACAAAAAAGGAGCCTGTCTTTGTTCAATAAACCCTCAGCAGGTTTAACGACAGCTAAAGGTATAACCTTAACAATATTAGTAGCATATTGGTGGTCACTGAATATATTAATAGGGTCTTGCCAATCCCTTAAAAGGGGTAAGATGGAGCTGGGCAGTGGTGGCACATGCCTTTAATCCCAGCACTTGGGAGGCAGAGGCAGGTGGATAGCTATGAGTTTGAGGCCATCCTGGTCTACAAAGTAAGTCCAGGACAGTCAAGGCTACACAGAGAAACCTTGGCTTGAAAAACAAACAAACAAACAAGGGTGGGGTGGGGCGGGGCGAGGGCTAAGATGGCCAACAATTCTCCTAACTGCACAGGGCCCTCAAAGCAACTAGTAAACACTTTAGGTCTGTGGGAATGAGTAGAGTGAATAACACAGTCAAATGTGTCTCTGAGGCATCGGTAAAGCCTGGCACAGCATCAGGAATGGGTTTTTCTATTAAGTACCACCTATGAGTCACAGGCTTTGAAGGAAGCATGGATAGGATTTTATTTTTAGGGGAATGGTTATCTAATTTACCCTGGAAACTTAACAAAAATAGTTGAGAAATATAGTGGGATAAGAACATGCAGGCAAGTAAGACCTGGGAGACTGGAAGAACAATTGTATCTGGCTTTTTACCCAACAATAAAAGCCTTGTTTTAAGCACCTTTAGTGCAAGAGTGAAAATATCATCTATAAAAGGTGTAACATTAGGAGCAGAAGAATAAGCCAAACGAACCTAGCTTAATATTTTATTGGGCGGTTGGAAAAGCTACTGGTAGGAAATCCCTGCGTGGGCATCACAAGGCCCCAAACCTAACTAGCAGGATCAAGCCAATGGAGACAGTCTCGATTAAGGCCTGCCTTAACGTCCTGTAAAGCCCTTTTTGTGTCCTTGGTAATGGTTACAATCTCCTGGCTGTTTGGGACCACAAAGCAGGAGAAAGAGGGGGTGAGCCATCCTGTGGTAACAGCAGGAGAAAGAGAGGGTGAGCCATCCTGTGGTAACAGCAGGAGAAAGAGGGGGTGAGCCATCCTGTGGTAACAGCAGGAGAAAGAGAGGGTGAGCCGTCCTGTGGTAACAGCAGGAGAAAGAGGGGGTGAGCCATCCTGTGGTAACAGCAGAAGAAAGAGGGGGTGAGCCATCCTGTGGTAACAGGAGAAGAAAGAGGGGGTGAGCCGTTCCATGGTAACAGCAGGAGAAAGAGGGGGTGAGCCATCCTGTGGTAACAGGAAGACAAGGTCTAATCCATGCCAAGCTCCCCAAAAAGTCTGCATGGAAGATGATGATGATGATGATGGTGATGTGTGTGTGAGGGAGGTGGGGCTAATGAAAAGAGAACTGTAACTTTTGGGGCCTAATAGCATTGGGGGTAGCTGTGTGTCCCCAAAGCAAATATGGTTCTTGAGTTTGTACCTTTGCAGCTGCAGTGTGAAGACCAGCTGGCCTCGAAGTAGGAGAGAGATCCTGGAGCTCGAGCTATGAGGTTTGTTGCCCCGGTGACCAATCAAAATATCATCCATATAATGGACCACATACCAGCCACTGTCCACCCTTTAATAGCCTCCCACCCATACACCTGACAAATAGTGGGGCCGTTTCATCCCCTATGGCAATACCATCCATTGAGATCCACTCATAGGTGTTTTCTTATTGATTACAGGCACAGAGAAGGCAGATCTTTCTTTGTCCTCTGGATGTAGAAGAATAGAGAAAAAAACTTTAATATCTATGGTGACAGTATAGTATCCACGAGGGACTGCAGATAATGCAGGGAGGCCAGGCGGGGTAGGCTCCTGTCACCTGCATAGTAGCATTGACAGATCTGAGGTCATGTAAGACTCTAAATTTGCCTTACTTCTTTTTTATAACAAAAGCGGGAGAGTTCCAAGGACTGGTAGAAAACGATATGATCACAGCCAAGTTGTTCTTGGACAAGCTTGAACAATTCCTAGTGTTTATCTTCTTCTATTGGCTGTTGATCCACCCACACAGGTTTATCAGAATTCCATAGCAATTTTAGGGGGAACTGGAATCCTGTTGGAGCAGTGGCCCTTAGAATTGGGGGCCTGAAATGTAATTTTCTTGTACAATGCAATCATATAAAAGGCTTTACCCTCTGTGGCAAATTCATATCCTCCAAGACATCTCTTCTGCAAAGGTTATCGCGAAAGTCTCCCAGCATGAAGGGTGTGATTGCCCCTTAACTACCATCATTGTCACCCCATGTGATCAACAGAGCTGTTGGCCAAGACTGTTAGGCCGCCAACGCCCTTTACAGGTGGTTGGTCCAGGCGTAAGTTTCCAAGAGGTGGCAACTTTTGACTAACGAGGGAATGTAACCCTTTCTCACTAACTGCATTTGTAAAATGTTAGCAGTGTTTCCATGGATTGGATATCCCAAACTCTTTGAGGAGGGTTGTCCCCACCCCGAAGCTGAAGAATTACAGGGAAAGCTTGGGTGGTGGGAGAGTCGTTCTTTCTAGGGTTTAACACAGCCTCACAGAGGGGCAACATAGGTGTTGCCGGAGAAGTAGAAGGGGCCGCCCAGCCCAAGGATTTACATGGGAGGCCGCTCCACCCACAGTGGGCCATGTCCCTACAGGGGAACAGGAAGCTGCTGCCGTTCCCTGTGAGGCTGTGCCAAGTCCCTAGGGGGCGCTTCTCCTACAGTCTCAGTTTCACCGAGTTGGCCTAACTCCAGGAATAGAGAAATTACTTTTGGCTTGGCTGGGACCTTTTTGGTACCAGCAGTGGTCAAAGCATGTCTGCTCATGCGAGAGTTCTTAGGGTCAAAGAAGGTTGGGTGATACCAGATCCCTGAAGGCAGCTAAGAATAGCCGTGACTATGGGGAAAAAAGGTGCGGTGAAAGTTCTTCCTCTATCTCTTTCTTTTCAGGAATTACAACCTGCGCCCAAGTTTGTTCATCCGACATGTCTCCTACCAGGGTCCAAGGACGAACTTTAAGAACCTTGTCATAGAAAAGGTTAAGCTTTTTATTTGAGAAAGAAAGTCACCTACCTCTCTAGAATACATTTCAGGATTTTTAAGTGATTCTCCTTGCGCTGAGAATTTGAATTACCCATCTTGAGTAGAGAGGTCCGCTCACCCGAGATGAAGGATTAGGGGGTTCCTAATGTCCCTATTTGGGTGCCAACTGTGGAGTGGGGGTGGGGGATGGGGGATGGGGATGGGGGATGGGGGATGGGGGTGAATGTCCATGGAACCCGCGCAGAGTCCTGGGAATAAGACTCTGGAGACCAGACTCAAAGGCGCAGATCTAACTTTATTGTTCAGTGTAAAAGCCTTTAAAAGGTTGAAGAGCCAATCAGACCATCCCATGGTCGTCTATAGTACCAATCAGGTTGGTGTAGCTATGAGGAAGTGTGGGAGACGTCCATAACGAAGGGGTAAGCAGTCGCCGTCCTAGCCTTGGATCCATTTTGAGACTTCACTGGTATGCTAGAGTCCCTAGTAGATCAACACTGTGTGCAGTGGATCAGGACTGTTCGAGGTCTTCACTTGCCACTCTCTGTGGGTCTCCAAAAGGCTTACCTCGACACTTCCCACACACCTCCATGTATTCATACACAAGAATGTGCCTCGTACCGGCAGCTGAACTTTGTAACGTGAGTCACCCAGGTATTGGTTTTAAAGGCATGAAGGGGTCAGTCATAGAGAATAGCTGAGGCTTGCAACTGTGGGGCAGGGCTGGAGTTCAGAAAGAGTGTCCAGTTGCGATTGGGACCACAGCAATTTTGGAGTTGCTGGTGCTGTGTGATTGTCACCAGAAACACCAGCCACAATGGAATGAAGCTGGCTGGGACCTAGAAGACAGGTTGTGTATGCTGCCAAAGGCCCGGCCAGACATGAGACCTGAGCTCCTTAAAGAAGCCCAGAGGAATATGAGTGAGTCCCAGATGTTGAACGCTGAGTTGGGTGCATGGCTGGAGTTCGTTGAGTATTGGCTTGTGATTGCGCCCTGTTTCTTCCCTCTTGAAGTGAAAAGGGTACTTTAGTTTTTAGTATTGCAGGAATACACAGTTGAGAGATTTTAAAATTTAAACAATTTTTGTTTTTGACACAGGTTTTCTCTGTGTAGCCCTGGCTGGCCTTAAACTTACTCTTGTAGACTAGGTTGGCCTCGATTTTAGAGATTTGCCTGCCTCTGCCTCCTGAGTGCTGGGATTAAAGGCACATACCAGTACCACCAGGCTGAGACATTTTTAATTTTTTAAAAGGAAAATTTGGAGTTTTAAAGAAAATTTAAATAAAACAACTGGACATTTTCTTTAAATAATTACGTTTATAAGGCAATGGAATATTTTAAGTTTATAAAATGTTTTATATTATTATGTCTTTATTAATAAATAAATAAATAAATAAATAAAAGGCTGAAGAGTTAGGGCCACAGGTATGAACACCAAACACTAAACACCAGAAACTGGGATATTCCTATTTATGATGCAACATGACAATGACCTAACCAGTCTGGCAAAGAGCCTGTGGGATGTCTGTGCTTACCCAAGGTCCAGTCAGACTAACAGAGGCTGACTTAAGAATGTGTGTCTAGGGCTGGAGAGATGGCTCAGAGGTCTGTTCTTCTGGAAGCCTTGAGTTCAATTCCCAGCAACACCATCCCTAATGAGATATGATGCCCTCTTCTGGCATACAGGTATACATGCAGATAGTGTTCATATACATTAAATAAATAAATAAATAAATATATCTTTGCTAATTTGTTAAGCTTTAGCTATTTTGATAAACTGAGTCATACAAGAAACTGTGATATTCTGTAATGGTGCACTGTTTAAGGACCACGAAAGTAAAGTTTCCAGTCTCCCTATGGACTATATTTATGATTTAGAATTTTGTTTTGATACTAAAAGTGCTCTAATTAAAAACATTATTTTTAAAAGCTACTAACTTATTATAAACTGTTTAAGATTATTAAAACATTCAAGTTAATAGTCACCTTACATATGATTAAATTCTTTGATGTTCAGCCAGGCAGTGGTGGCGCATGCTTTTAATCCCAGCACTCGGGAAGCAGAGGCAGGTGGGTCACTGTGAGTTCGAGGCCAGCCTGGTCTACAAAGTGAGTCTAGGACAGCCAAGGCTACACAGAGAAACCCTGTCTCAAAAAACCAAAAAACAAAGCAAAAAACCAAACCAAAACAAACAAACAAACAAAAAAACACTTTAATGTTCTTAGAACTGTGCTTGTAGTCATGCTAAGTTCAAATGTAATTCATTTACAGTGACACATTTTATTTAGCCTCCTATATGTGTTTCCAAGGTTAAGACTAAAGGTAGTAACTAAAAATCAAGCCAAGTTTGTTTAAATCTTGTGTATCTTCAGAGATCTTCCAAACATGGCATTTAAAATGTTTAATGAAAGAAAACTTTCCATAGTAAGAGAAATGCCGGATCCTATGAGGAACAAGACACCAACTACTCCACCTGGATTTTGGTAACACTGACCGTGGGGAAACCTTCCCTATGCCTTGCCTGCTGCCAAGGCTCTGTCCAGCCTGCGGACACTGCTGGGTTGACTGCTGTACTCTGCTTGGTTAAAGTAAGGTCAGTCCTCTGCCAAGTTCCTCTTCTATAAGAAAATCTCTCAGACTTGGCTCTGGCAGCTGAAGGGTAAATGCTGTCCTCAATGACAGCTGAATACTGACCTCTGCCCTCAACAAAGCCAATGCCTGGGTAAGTCTCTGTTTTGAGCCATGTAAATGCAGGTTATAAAGATTTAAGAAGTGATTTAAGGTAATGGAAATAGTTTAGATTTCTTTCCCCTTCTATGCTGTTGATATTTTCAAAAGTTCAGAGTTGTTTTGTTTTCGTTTTTGATTTTCTGTTGGGCACATGTGGTGTCTTTTGTTTGTTTGTTTTGAGACAGACTCTCTCTGTGTTAGCCTTGGCTGTCCTGGACTCACTTTGTAGAGCAGGCTGGCCTCAAATTCAGTGATCTGCCTGTCTCTGTCTCCCAAGTGCTGGGATTAAAGGCGTGTGGCACCAAGCCTGGCTTTTATTTATTTATTTTTTTAATTCAGAGTTTTAACATTAATCAGTGGTGTCTGACAATCTGGTAAAGCAATGACTTTTACTATTATCAGTCGCAAGCTCAAGATTTTAAATCCCCTTTGGCTGTCATCTAAATATAACTTAAAGGCACTTCACATACCGCTAAACACCTGTGCAGTCTCTATGCATCTAGAGAAAAGAATGTTTGCAATTTTTAACCTAAAGTCATAAGGCAGGAGTCTACTCCAGCTGCTTTACAGACGCCTATTAGCGGCTTTTTCTACAATGTAGAATTTAGTACAGCTTAAAAACAGCAGTAATACTAACATATCTAAAATGTTTATCTCCTTTTGTGAACTAAAAAAAAATTATTTAAGCTTCAGGGAGTCAAGAGGGTTGTAAGACTCAGTTCTGCCTCTCACAGGCCAAGCCGGACTCCAGGTAAATACAGCCTACGTTTTTCTACCTGTCTATTTCTCAGGGTGTGATCTCTCTCCCTCTCCCTTTCTCCCTCTCCTCTCCTTCTCCCTCTCCCTTTCCCCCTCTCCGTCTCTCCCCCTCCCCCTTCCTCTCCCCTCCCTCCCCACTCCCTCCATCCTTCTCTGGTCTCGGGACTCCTACCATCCCCCAACTACCAGGATTATGGGCTTGAAAGTTCCAAATGTAAGATTTTCCATTAAGGTTCTACTTTTTAACTTCTGTCCCTAGTCTTCACGTGTCTCAGCAGATTTCCACTTGGCTAACAGATATCATCTAGGAATCAGCTGCTGACTACAATGTGCTACAAATGTCTGTGAGCCTTGGACCTGCTCAAAGCTGATGTGAAGTAGTCCAGCCAGCGTGATTGTTCCCTGGCTCTTCAGCTGGGTCAGCAAGCTGGATGCTTCGGATGAACTCTCCATCACCGGAGCCCCTCAGCATTCCATCCTGCTGGGGGCCAGTCCCAGCAGGTGACAGGTCCCAGAGAAGAGGTGAGGGGCCAGGGAAGGAGGAATGAGTCAGGCACAGTGGTTGGGGATCTTCTAGCTCTGACTGAATAACATTCAGGTTGCTTCCTTATGTACAGATTTCATGAAACAAAGACAGATTCATAAATGCAGATCATATCATCTTATCACTGGATGCATATTTCACTTCTCATTGCACATCTGGGATTTACAGGTTCAATTACAGTTAACAAGTATAGATGGAACATATTTCATTTTTATTATCAGCCCCATAACCTCATTTCTAAGAATCTATAGAATATCTCTAACAAAGCAAGCATACTTAATACATGACAGCCTGTTTTTAGACTGGCAGCGTTTGTGGCTTCAAAGTGCTATCCAAGTCAGTCTTTCTATGAATGGCAAATTCTGACACGCAACTCCTTTTTCTTATATTCTTTCATCATCTATACATGCTATTATGTAGGGAAAAAACTTATTTTAGCCAATCTAACTTTACTACTGAGTCCTTTTCCTCTGGGAAATACCCTGTATGACCCTTTATTCTGTAAGCTACATTTTCAGGAAGCTGTGAGTGTACTGTAAAAGGAGGCCTCTGATCTGCGGCTGTGCCATCATCCATCTTGGGCCCTGACATCAATGTCCTGATTTCAGGAGGAAGTAATTATAGAAGAAAGTGCATCACTCCTTATCCTTTATGAAAGGCTGGAGTGTTAAGTCAAAAGGAAACTCTCTTGCATAGAGGAGAAACTGGCCTCCTATAGTGTCTATTGGTATGCCAGGAAAGATACATGTTAAAACCAAATAGTCCCAGATCTATCAACAGGTAGATTCGTTAGTTGAAATAGTTTTTACAATATGATATGGCACTTGGCCTGCTCTATGTAGAACAAAGCATTTATTGTGTGGCTTTAAGAAAAAAGTGTTGTTTTTTAATTAGAATCTGATGTTTATTATTTTTAATTGAAAATAGATTCTTCTTTCTTTCTTTCCTTCTTTCTTATTTATACAGTGTTCTGCCTGCATGTGTGCCTGTACCCCAGAAGAGGGCACCAGATCTCATTGTAGATGGTTTTGAACTCAGGGCCTTTGGAAGAACAGACAGTGCTCTTAACCTCTGAGCCATCTCTCCAGCCCCCAGATTCTTCTCTTATACAATACATTCCAATCACAGTTTCCTCTTTCTCTACTCCTCCTAGCTTCCCCCTCACTCCATATCTACTCTCCCTTCAGTTTCTCTTAAGGAAAGAGCAGGCCTCCAAGACACAGTAATTAAGCACAACAAAACAAGATACAATAAGACAAAAGCCTCATATCAAGGCCGGACAGGCTAACCCAATAGCAGGAAAAAAGTCTCAAGAGTCAGAGACACATCCGTTCCTGCTGTTAGGAGTCCCACAAAAACACCAAGCTACCAACCATAACATACGCCCTGAAGACCCGATGCAGACCTGTGCGGGTCCTGTCCTTGCTGCGTCAGGCCCTGCGAGCCCATGTGAGCCCTGCTTTAGTGGCTTCAGTGGGCCATGCTCTCCTTCATTCCCCTCTTCTGCAGCGTTGCCTGGTCTCTGAGGGGAGGGACCTGATGACCTCCAGTTTAGACTGTGTCTCCACACACTGCCTGGCTGTGGGTCTCTGCACCTGCTCCCCTCTGCTGCTGCAGGAAGCCTCTCTGATGACGCCTGAGCAAGACACTGATCTATAAGTATAGCAGAATATCTTTAAGAGACTTTTCATTGTTTTGTTTTGTTTTGTTTTGCTAGTCATATTTGGTTGTGTCCTAGGTCTCTGGACTGTCCAGTCTCTAATTCCTGGTCATCCAGGCAGTGTAGGGCGTGGGCTCACTCTCATAGGATGGGTCTCAAATTAAACCAGACATTGGTTGGCCACCCTTTGTAGAGGAGTGTTAATTTAGAACATAAGCCGGGCGTGGTGGCGCACGCCTTTAATCCCAGCACGCGGGAGGCAGAGGCAGGCGGATTGCTGTGAGTTCGAGGCCAGCCTGGTCTACAAAGTGAGTCCAAGATGGCCAAGGCTATACAGAGAAACCCTGTCTTGAAAAACCAACAAAACAAAACAAAACAAAACAAAAAAACAAAACAAACAAAAAAACAAAAAAACCCAACCCCTGCCCCCAAAAAAAAGAAAAAGAAAAAAGGAAAAAGAAAAGAAAAGAAAAAAGAAAATGCAGTTGACAGGTAGTGGTAGTGACCGGACAACAGAAATCAATAAAAATACAAAAAAAAAAAAAAGAACATGACTGTTCTGGCAAGAGACCCCATCCAAAGATCTAGGTCTGTGTGATCCGGCTGGAATACAAAGAGATCGGAATGCGTTCAAGGCCAGCCTGAGTTAGAGCAAGTATCAGGTAAAGAAAAGCTTAGGCCCAGGCCTTTAATCCTAAACAAAGGTAAATTTGGTTTGCAGAAGGAAGCACCCATGTTTGAAAGTGATGTCTAATTGAGTGGCAGAAAAGGTGACGAGTCAGAGAAAGTTTGACAGAATAGCATACACCCAACTCTCAAGAGAAGAAAGAGGAAAGGGAAGATACTTCAGAGGCAGTTTTACACAGACAGAAGGCAGTTTTACCAGAACAGTAATAAAGAGATGGGTTGAGAGAACTCAGGTGAAGAAGGAATGAGCCAGAAAATGAGAAGAAGCCAGAAGATCAGAGCAGATTACTGAGTTAGTTTGAGGCCGAGCAGAGCAATTCTGGGCAGAGAGAGAAGCCAGATTAAATAAGTCAGCCGGGAGAAGAGTTTGAGCTAGAACAGCCGAGCTGAACCAGCCAGCCCAGAGCTCAGACAGAACAGGGAAGAGAGTACTTATTAAACAGTAATCTCAGAGGCTGAAAATATTCTAGGTCAGCCAGGTAGTGGTGGCAGATGCCTTTAGTCCTAGGACTTGGGAGGCAGAGGCAGGCGGATCTCTGTGAGTTTGAGGCCAGCCTGGTCTACAAAGTGAATCCAGGATAGTCAAGGCTACACAGAGAAACTCTGTCTCAAAAAACCAAAACCCAAAAACCAATAAATAAATAAAAATAAAAAAATAAAAAAATCAAGGCCTAAGTTAGGTTGTATGGAGGCTAGAAACTTCCAGAACTAGGCCTAGGCCAGCAGAAGGAGGCAGTAAGCTTCCCACCAACAAATGAGCCAGGAGAATAAAAGTTACTTTTATAACTCCTGTGTGTTCTGTGCCATTATTGCTCCTGCACATTTTGCAGGCAGGAGAGATATGAGGCGGAGGGTTTTGTGGCTGGGTTGGTGTCCAGGATTCTCTTTCAGTAGCCTATGGAGTACCACCTTGTGCTAGAGACTAAGTGTAGGAGTGAGGGCTCTAAGCTCCCACCAGCTCAAACTTTCCATGTTCAGTGAGCTGAGTGGCAGTTGTCCTCGCAATGGGGACCCATGTCAGTTTTCAGAGGGAGACCTTCAATCCTAGCATCTGCCTGGGTTGTTTAGGGATCCCCACAGGACCTCTACCAACTGTTTTACTAAATGTAACCCAGTCTCACCATTGGAAACCTTGCCTGGCTAAAAAGATGGCCAGTTCAGACTTCATATCCTGCATTGCTAGGAGTCCTCACTAGGGTCGGCTTCATAGATTCCAGGAAGTTTCTACCGCAGGTGATTTTCACACAGTCCTCAATACCCCTGATTTGAGCTGTCTTTCCCTGCGCTATCTCCCTCTATCCCTCCCTGCCAACCGGATCACTCCCACTTCTGTCCTCACTCCTCCCCACTTCATCTGCAGAATCTATTCTATTTTCTCTTACCAGGAAGAGCCATGCTTTCCCCTATAGCCATCCCTTTACCTAATTTCTCTGAATCTGTGGATTATCATCTACATAATAGCTAATATCTACTTATAAGTTAATTTATACCACACTTAATGTTCAGGATCTGTGTTACCACACTCAAGATAATTTTTTCTAGTGTATTAATTTGCCTTCAAATTTCATGATGTCATTTTTTGTTGTTTTGTTTTTTGAGAAAGGGTTTCTCTGTGTAGCCTTGGCTGTCCTGGACTTGCTTTGTAGACCAGGCTGGCCTCAAACTCACAGCTATCTGCCTGCCTCTGTCTCCCTGAGCACTGGGATTGAAGGTATGCCATCACACTCAGTTGTCATTTTTTTTTTAAACATCTGAGTAATATTCCATTGTGTAATTGTACCACATTTTCTTAATCCATTCTTCAGTTGAGGGACATCTAGGTGGTTTCAATTTTCTGACTATTACGAATAAAGCCACAATGAACATAGGTGAGCAAGTGACCTTGTGGTAGGATGGAGTGTCCTTGGGGTAATGCCTAAGAGTGTTATAAATGGGTCTTGAGGTATATTGATTCCCAACTTTCTGAGGAACTGCTATATTGTTTTCCATAGTGGCTGTACAAATTTGTACTCCAAACAGCAATGGAGGAGTCTTCCCCTTGCTCCACATCTTCACCAGTATGAGCTGGCAATTGTGTCATTGATTTAGCAATTTTGACAGGTGTAAGATGGAATCTCAAAGTAGTTTTGATTTGTGTTTCCCTGATTGTTAAGAATTGGTAAAGACTTCTTTAAACGTTTCTCGGCCATTTGAGATTCCTCTTTTGAGAATTCTCTGTTTAAATCAGTGCTACATTTTTAAATTGTATTTTTTTTTATATCTAGCTTCTAGAGTTATTTATATATTTTGGATATTAATTCTTGTATTGGCTTGTTTTGTGTGTCAACTTGACACAAGTTAGAGTCATCTGAGAGGAAGGCACCTCAGTTGAGGAAATGCCTCTATGAGATCCAGATGTAAGGCATTTTCTCAATTTGTAATCAATGGGAGAGCCCGTAGTGGGTGGTGCCTCCCTGGGGCTGATGGTCCTGGGTTCTATAAGAAAGCAGGCTGAGCAAACCAGGGGGAGAAATCCAGTAAGAAGCATTCCTCCATGGCCTCTGCATCAGCTTCTGCCTTCAGGTTCTAGCTCTGCTTGAATTCCTGTCCTGATCTCCTCCAGTGATGAACTGTGACCTGGAAGTGTAAGCCGAATAAACCCTTTCCATCCCAATTCGCTTTTGGTCATGGTGTTTTGTTGCAGTAATAGAAACCCTAACTAAGACAATCCTCTATTGGATATGGAGTTGGTAAAACGTCTTTTTTCCATTCTGTAGGCTGCTGCTTTGTCCCATTGATGGTATCTTTTCCCTTGCAGAAGCTTTTCAGTTTCATGAGGTACCATTTATTCATTGTTGATCTCAGTGGGTGTGTCATTGGTGTGCTGCTCAGAAAGTTGTCTCCTGTGTTGGTGAGGACGAGTATCCTGAAGGCACTGCTTGACAAAGTTCCAGTGTCCAGATGACCTGGACTCACTCTTCACTGCCCTTGGTGAAATTCGTTACGTACTTTTTGCTTGCCTGTAAATCTCTCATTGTTAAAGGCCTCTCTCTGGAGCTGGGATAATGTAACAAAAGCAGGTGCTGACGAGAATGAAACTTGTGGAAGTTCCCTGGGAAAAACAGCTATGCAGAAAGTTGAGTCTTATTTAGATACACATTTAAACTAGTATTAAGCATGAGACGGGATTTGAGAAAAGTTACTAAAGAAGAAAAACTTAGGGAAATTTCAGAACTTGAGGAACTGTAACTGGATCACTAGGTTTTAATGCTCAGCTCCGGGAGCAAGGAAGTAGTACAGGCAGGAAGAGATTTTACTCATACAATTAATGACAAACCTTGGTACCTTCCTGAAGGCAAAGTAAACAGCTTCTGGAATCTTGGTGTTCTTCTATTCTTTACGGCACTGTAATAAAGATAGCCATATTGAAACAAGGGTTCATGACAGAGACATAGAGGAACCCAGTGAACTGCCTGCTTTCCTGAACAGACTAGTCAGACCAGGGCTTTTCTGATGTTGTAGAAAACCAAAGCGTAGACTACCTTTGCTTCAGCCAGGGGCTGCACAGGAGATGGCTCAGTGGTTAAGAGTACTTACTGCTCTTCCAGAGGCCCTGAGTTCGATTTCAGCACCCACATGGCAGCTAACAACTGTCTAATGCAGATGTACATGCAGACAAAGTATCCATATACATCAAATAAATAAATAAATAAATCTTTTGAAAAAAAGAATACAAGAAAATGAATGATGCTCATATGTTAAATATAAAAGAAAAATAGAGGAAGAAAAGGAAGAATTAAGCAAGGGCCAGAGAGATTGGACTTCTGTAGAAGAAGTTTGACGTAACAGGTGGTAGGAAATCACTTCTGATTCTATTAACTCCGTGCCGAACCGAAACAGAATCAAACTCAGAGCCATCCTGTCCAGCATTTCTGTATGCGCAAGGCTTTAAGACATTGCATTAATAGAAAACTGATTTTATCATAATGTTAATTTTTTAGTTCTCATGGAATTTCTGTTGGCTCGCTTTGTTTGCTTGTTTGTTTTTCAATATACTTACGTAATCAAGGAAGGCTTTAGAAAAAAATGCATCTTGAAAAGTCGGTGTAATCAACGATGAAAGATTTTGAGGAAATTATTTTGTGTATAAATAAAGCCTGTGAGAGACACACAGGTTGTCAGAATAAGTCAAGCCATACTTAGATGTGTTTCCTCTCTGCTGTCTCTTGTAAAACAAAACTGAATGGTGTCATCCCGTGCCCGATTCCTCCCTCGCTGCTCTGCGTCCACCCTTCTTTGAGGACCAACCCTCATTCCATGGCAGGCAGGCCCCTGGCACTGTGCTAATGCGTTTAATGCTATTTCCCACTTTCTCTTCCAGCAGGCTCTGTGTGTATCTGGTTTAATGTTGAGGTCTTTGATCCACTTAGACTTGAGTTTGGTGCATGGTGATAAGTATGGATCTATTTGCATGTACTAGCTGACATTCAGTTTTGCTAGCACCATTTGTTGAAGATGTTTTCTTTTTTCCAGTGTGAATTTCTGGCTTCTTTATCAAAAATCAGGTGTCCGTAGGAATGGGCCTCCACCGAGTAACATATCTTGGTTTTTTTTTTCTTTTTTTAATGCCATCACTATACAGTTTGTATCACTACAGCTCTGTAGCACAACTTGAAATTAGGGATGGTGATACCTCTCACAGTCCTTTTATCGTTCCAATTTGTTTTAACTATCCTAATTTTTTTTTTTTTTTTTTTTATATTAAGTTGAAAATTGTCCTTTCTAGGTCTGTAGAGAATTTTGCTGGAATTTTGGTGGGGGTCGCATTGAACTGAATGTATAGATTGCTTTGGTAAGATGCCCATTTCTATTACGCTAATCCTACCAATCCATGGGCATGGGAGATCCTTCCATCTTCTGATATCTTCTTCAACTTCTTTCTCCAAAGACTTGAAGTTTTTATCAAACAAGTCTTTCCTTTCCTTGCTTGGTTAGAATTACCCCCAGATACTTTTTACAATTTGAGGCTATTGTGAAGGGTGCTGTTTTGATGATTTCTTCCTCAGTCTGATTGTCATTTGTGTGCAGGAGAGATACTGATTTTTCTTCTCTTTTTTAAAAGTTAATCTTGTATCTGGCCACTTTGCTGAAAGTGTTTATCAGCTCTAGGCATTTAAAGGTCACTTATGTATACTATTGTGTTATCTGCAAATAAAGGAACTTTTACTTTTTTTTTTTCAATTTATATCCTCTTGATTGCTTTCAGTTGTCTTATTCCAAACTTCAGATACTATATTGGATAAATATGAAGAGAGTGGTTGTTTTGTGATTTTAGTGGAATTTCTTTATGTTTCTCTGCGTTTAATTTGGTGCTGACTATAGGCTTGTGATGAATTGCCTTTACGATATTTAGTTATGTCCCTTGACTACCTTACTGCTCCAGTACTTTTATCATGAAGGGGTGTTGAATTTTGTCAAAGGTTTTCGAAGCATCTAATGAGATGATCATGTTTTTTCCCCCTTCAGTTTATTTATATGGTGGGTTATGTTCACTGATTTTCATATGTTGAACCATCCCTGCATCTCTGGAATGAAGCCTACTTGATCATAGTGGATGATAATTTTGATGTGTTCTTAGATTTGGTTTGTAAGTGTTTTATTGAGTATATTTATATATATGTTCATAAGGAAAATTGGTCTCTAATTTTCTTTTTGGGTCTTTATGTGGTTTTGCTATTTTATTGAGTACATTTGCATATATGTTTATAAAGAAAATTGGTCTAGGACTGTCATTGGGGAGGGGAGTAAGGGGGAAATGGGAGGGAGGGAGGAATGGGAGGATACAAGGGATGGGATAAAAATTGAGATGTAATATGAATAAATTAATAAAATATATTAAAAAAGAAAATTGGCCTGTAATTCTTTTCCATTGTTGGGTTTTTATATGGTTTGGGTATCAGGGTAACTGTGGCCTCGTAAAGTGAATTTGGCAATGTTCTTTCTGTTTCTATTTTGTAGTGTAATTTGAGGAGTATTGGTGTTAACTCTTCTTTGAAAGTCTGGTAGAATTTTGCTCTAAAACTGTCTGGCCCTGGCCTTTCTTTTTTGAGGGGTGGGAGGAAGGCTTTTAATAATTGCTTCAATTACAGTAGGGATTATAGATCTATTTAAATTGTTTATCTGATCTAGATTTAATTCTGCTAAGTGGTACCTATTGAGAAATTATTCATTTCTTTTGAATTTTATGACTTGGTGGAGTACAGGTTCTAAAAGTATAACCTAATGATTCTTTGGATTTCCTTGGTGTCTGTCATTCTGTTCTCCTTTTTCTTTTCTTTCTTTCTTTTTTTTTTCCTACTATGAATGACACTTTATTCAATCATTTTCTTTACAGCTGAAACTCTGGGAATTCAAAGTTAACATCCTTGCCTGTGAGCTTCTTATACACACCAGGAAAGGTTTCCACCGTGTGCTCCCTGGTGTTCTCTTGTGCTTTGTCTAAATGACCCTTTGTGAGCCGCTGCATCCAGTTTCACATGGATCCTCTTACCCACAATTTCACTCGGGAAAACCAAGTCCCCAAGGATGGCGTAGTGCTCTGCTGTCAGGGTGCGGCTTCTGGGGCTCTTCTGTTTATTCTTCGTGTGGCTCTTCCGGGTTGGCTTGGGCAGAATCCTCCTCTGAGCAATGAAAACCACGTGCTCCCCACTGAACTTTTTCTCCAATTCACTAACTAGCCAGACTTGGATTTTCTGGAAAGATTTCAGGTGAGGAAGTGGTACAAAAATTATGATAGCTTTCCGACCACCACCAACTGCAATGTCCTTGGCCGCAGTGATGCTGAGTTCCCGAGGCTGCGCCTTGAGATCTGAATTCATCTCCAGCTGCTTGAGCAGCGCCTGAGAGATGACAGACTCAAATTCGTCCGGCCTCTCACCACTGGGTGTCACAATCTTGGCACTCATGCTGAGCATGGCTTCGTCCTTACGGAGTGCCGGCTTAGAAAGAGGATGCTCCCCTTTTTCATTTCTGATTTTTTTGTTTGTTTGTTTGTTTGTTTGCTTGTTTTCGAGACAAGGTTTCTCTGTGTAGTCTTGGCTGCCCTGGACTCACTTTGTAGACCAGGCTGGCCTCGAACTCACATCAATCTGACTGTCTCTGTCTCCTGAGTGCTGGGATTAAAGGTGTGGGCCACCACCACCGGGCCTATTCTCTCTTTCTTTTAGTTAGTTTGGGTGGATAAGGGTTTTACTATCTGGTTGATTTTCTCAAAGAACCAAGTCTAAGTTCCATTGATTCTTTGTATTGTTCTCTTTGTTTCTATTTTATTAATTTCAGCTTTCAGATTGATTATTTTCTGCCGTCTACTCCTCTTGGATATGCCTACTTTTTGTTGTTGTTGTTGTTATAGAGCTTTCAGGTGTGCCATTAACTTGCTAGTATGAGATTTCTCCAATTTCTTTGTGTAGGCACTTTATGCTATGAACTTTCCTCTTGGCAGCACTTTCACTGTGTTCCATAAATTTAGGTAAGCTCTGTATTCATTTCCATTAAATTCTCGAAAGTCCTTGATTTCTTTCTGTATTTCCGTATTAACCCATCTTTCACTGAGTAGAGAGTTGTTCTGATTCTGCGTGTTCTTAAGTGCTCCCTTGGTTCTGCTGTTGGTGTCTGGCTTTAATCCATGTGATCTGGTAGGATACAGGGTGTTACTTCAATTTAATTGTATCTCTTGAGACTTTATGTCCAAGTATGGAGTCAACTTTAGAGAAAATTTTGTGAGATGCTGAGAAGAAGGTATATTCCGCGTTTTGGTGGAATGTTCTGTAAATATCTGTTAGGCCCGTTTGGTTTATAACATGAGTTAGCTCTAGGATTTCTCTGTTTAGTTACTGTCTGGGTGATCTGTCCATCGGTGAGAGTGGGGTATTAAAGTTTCCCACTATCAGTGTGTGAGGGTAAATGTATGGTTTAAGCTGTAGCGGTGTTTCTTTTACAAACTTGGGTGCTCCTGTGTTTGGGGAATAGATGTTAAGAAGTGAAATAACATTTCATGTGGCAGATTTTCCCTTGGAATATGCAGTTTCCGTCCCCATTTCTTCTGACTCACTTTGATTTGAAGTCTATTTTGTTACATGTTAAAATGGCCACACGAGCTTGCTTCTCAGGTTCATTTGCTTGGACTAGCTTTTCCAAGCCTTAACCCTGGAGTAATGTCTATCCTTGTTGGTGAAGTGTTTTTTGTATGCAGCAAAAGCATGAATTCTGCTACCATATCCATTCTGTTGATCTGTGGTCTTTATTTGGGAATTGAGGCCGTTGATACTGAGGTATATATCATTGAAAATGATTGTTAATTCCTGTTATTTTGTTGCTGTTGTTGGTCAGGATGTGTGTTTGCTTCTCTTCTTTCATTTTTTGCTGATGTCAATTTATTTCCTGTGTTTTCATATATGTAGTTAACCTCCTTGGTTTGGATTTTTTTCCCTTCTACCTCTGTCTGTAGGGCTGTATTTGAAGATAGGTATTGTTTAAATTTGACTTTATCATGGAATATCTTATTTCCCCCATTATTGTGACTTGAAAGCTTTTCTGGTTATAGTAATCTGGGCTGGCATCTGTGGTCTCTTAGAGACTGCAGGACACATGTTGAAGCTCCTCTGGCTTTTACAGTCTCCACTGTAATTCTAATAGGTTTGCCTTTATAAGTCACTTGTAGATTTTCTTTGCAGCTTTTAATGTTCTCTCATTGTTGTATGTTTTATTTTGATTAATATGTAGTAAGGGGGAGTTATTTTATGGTTTAATCTATTTGGTGTTGTGTAAGCTTCTGATACCTTTATAGAAACCTCTTTCTTGAGGCTAGAATTTTGTTCTTTTATGATTTCATTGAAAATATTTTCTGCCTTGGAGCTGGTATCCTTCTTCCTCTATTCCTATTATTCAAAGTTTGCTCTTCTCATAATGTTCGAGATTTCCTGGATGTTTTGTGTCAGGATTTTTTTAGGTTTAATATTTTCTTTGCCAATGTATTTATGTCTTTTATCATATTTTCTTTGCCTGAAATTCTCTTTTCTATTACTTATATTCTGTTGGTGAAGCTTGCCTCTGTATTACCTGTATGCATTCCTACATTTTTCATTTCTAGGATTCCCTCAACTTGTGTGTGTGTGTTTGAAATTATTATTGCTTTTCTTTTCTTTTCTTTTTTCTTTTTAAATATCTTATTTATTTCATGTACATGAGTGCTTTATCTGCCTGTACACCTGCAGGCCAGGAGAGAGCATTAGAGGGCATGGATGGTTGTGAGCCACCATGTGGTTGCTGGGAATTGAACTCACGACCTCTGGAAGAGCAGACATTCTCTTAACCGCTGAGCCATCTCTCTAGCCCCATTGCTTTTATTTTCATTTCCAGGTCTTGAACAGTTTTTTTTTCCTTCAATTGTTTGTTTTTCTTGGCTTTCTTTAAAGGATTTATTCATTTCCTCTTTAAGGATCTCTATTATCTCCATATAGTTGGTTTTAAGGTCTTTTTCTTGTGCATCAGCTATGTTGGAATATTTAGGCTTTGCTGTGGTAGCATATCTGGGCTTTGGTGGTGACACACTGGCCTGGCTGTTATTGACTATACTCTTAAACTGGCATCTAGGCATCTGGGTTTGAGACCTCAGTTGCTTGACTAGACCAACTCCATGACAGTCTTCAAGTTTTCACCCTGCCTAACTAGGCCAAGTTTCTAACAATTTCTGGGAAAAAACCCACAGGTTATAGACAGCTCATGGACAGCTAATCAGCTTATAGAACAAAATGACTAGATACTATGCTTTTATTACTTCATGGCCTTGGTAAAGAACACAGCTGGCCCCATCCAATCAAACTAAAGGCAACTCCTGAGTAAGAGCCAAAAGTTCAGTGACTCACAAGTCCCCAATAACTAAACAGCCAGTCTTGAATCCCCTTGTACACTTTAACTCAGTTCTATTGTCACAGATCCCTCTAATTGTCTATAAATTGAGCCTGCATGCTCATTTTGGGGCCTTCCTCCAAAAGAGAGAGGCAATCCTAGCATGCTAGAATAAAAACACTCTTTATTTTTGCATCCTGCCTTGGAGTCTTTCTTCAGCAGATAACCCAAGCCCTAACAATTACAGGTCTAGGAGCCGATTTCTGGTTTGTCTTGGTTGAGCGGGAATTTTGTTCCTTAGTTTCTGTTTCCTCTCTGGATCTTCAGAGAATGTATCGCCTGAGTTTTACCTGTTTTACTGACCTGCCTTGTGTGTAAATGAGGCACTGCTTGCTGGTGGTGGAGCCTGGGGAAAGGGGAGGTCAGGGGGAGATTGTTGGCTCAGATTCCTTAACTATTCTACTTTATTAGGAATTTATTAAAGGCATGTACCTCCCTTACAACCCGACTACCCTAAATATGAGGGAAAGGAGATTGAGGGGAACAAGAATGAGACCTTCTGGCTCTCAGTTCCTTGGGGGAAATTCCCCTGGCGTAATTCTCAGGAGTCTAGCAGATCTTCTATCCAAAAGAAGAAGCTGCACCGTCTGTGGACCAACCCGGAGGAATCTGTCTCTGTCTCTGTCTCTGTCTCTGTCTCTGTCTGTCTGTCTGTCTGTCTGTCTGTCTGTCTGTCTCTCTCTCTCTCTCTCTCTCTCTCTCTCTCATTCTCCTCTCCCAGCTTCTTCCTCCTAATCGATGATCCTTTTGGCAATACAATACCCCACCCTGGAATCATGGGTCTTTTGTCTTGTGCTGATCCTTCCTCTGTCTCTGAGTCTATCTCAGATCTTTTCTTAAAATATTTTTTATTAATTTATTCATATTACATCTCAATTGTTATGCCATCCCTTCTATCCTCCCATTCCTCCCTCCCTCCCATTTTCCCCTTACTCTCTTTCCCTATGACTGTGACTGAGGGGGACCTCTTCCTCCTGTATATGAAATAAGATCTTTATCAGTTTGTAAAGACCGAGTCTCGGTGGGGTCAAGCATCCCAAGACTGTTTTCACCTTGGGCCCAGACTAAGGCAAGGTTATATTCTCTTCACAGGAGATGGTCTAAGGGATCCACAGGAGGCATGGGCAGAGGCAGGGGAAGCTGTCCTGGTGTTGTGTTGCAGCACTAGGGGCCACCCTGAGAATTGGGTCTGAGATAACAGAGAGGGTGAAGTGGGCAGCTTGCCAAGTGTGGACTGTAAAAATTGGAGTTTCTCGAACCTCATGTGGTGGTGCACACCTTTAATCCCAGCACTCATAAGGCCATATGTCAGGGTTTGAGGTCAGCCTGGTCTACAGAGTGAGTTCCAGGACAGCCAGGACTAAACAGAGAAACTACATCTCAAAAAAAAAAAAAAAAAAAAAAAAAAAATTAAAAATTGTAGTTCTATAAAAACCACTTGTGAATCACTAGAGATAATTTGGCTGCACCTCCTCCCAATTAATCAAACAAAAACATTGCAGAAAAGGGGGACCCAGGATGAAATGAATGACTAGTTTCCGTTGTCATAGCAACCTCTGATGTCAGCCATCACAGGGCCTTTGGACCTTCTGTTTTTGCTAATTACTATCGGCCCTTGCATCATTGATGCCTTAATTAGATATATAAATCCCTGTCTGGGTGCCATCAGGTGGTGGTTATTAGATCCCAATATAAAAAGAGTCAAGCGCTTGACTCAGGATGCAATTCAAGGGGAGAGTGCAGCAGATAAAGCTATGTTTTAAGTTTGATTCCCCATTCTTAAGAGCTATAAAACAAAAATGCTTCTAACCTGTAAGCCCCTCTTGCCATGGACAGACAAACTTCCTGGAATGTGGGAACTGTTGTTCTTGGAAGATAACAAGCTATGTGTTTACACTCCTATAAACAAGGTTAGTTGCCTCAATTACACAGGATGTGCTTGGTCATGTGTAGGCAGGAGATATGTTGGGATGTATGCTTGCCCCTGATTGGGCAAAGGTAGGAAGTACAGAGCCTTGTGGATTTTGCCTCTATAAGCACCAGACTAATGTCATTCTCTGGGAATCTGGGGTATGGGCCTGACCACCATCCATTGTCCTGACAAGTACATAATAAACTTGCCTCAAGTTTGGGTCAAAAAATTGTGGTAGCGGTCTTATTCTTGGCCAGTGGGGTTCACACCCCTGCCATGTGCCTCTGTGCCTGCTTTTCTCTGCTTTCTGAATGTGGGTGCCGTGTGATCACCAAGTTTCTGCTGTTGTGTCTCTGCCATACTGGACTACATTGTCATACTGTGAACTGAAATATACTCTTCCTTAAGTTGTTTCAGTCGGGTGCTTTGTTACAGCGATGGGGTGAAGACAAAGTTTCCCCTCCTCCCATTCAATGTTCTACTAAAAATTTTTTTTCTCTCAGAAAGATAAATAATAGCATGTCACAAACATCAGGAGAATAACTGTCTTGTTGGACCCTGGAGTCCAATTCGGGAAGGACCACTCAAATCACACAGGCTGGAGGTATAGGTAAAATTTATTACTGACACATCAGAAGTCCCAATTGTCGATGTGTCAGGGTCCCTCAGCACTGGGGAGGTGAAGGACCCCAAGTAGCAGTTACAGGCTAGTTTTAAAGGCAAAAACTGCAAAGCAGGTGGAGTTGCTTATCAAATTAAACCATATGGACATTAGGACATCTGGCACTGGGAGACCTCTTGTGGGGACTTGGGTGTGGGTCCCTAGGGCGGTTACTGGAAACCGTATGGGGACATCTGATATTTGAAAGCTTGCATGTAACTATTCTGGGAACTAGGGTGGAACTCTTGAGGTTAGCAGTAACAAGAACTGGGAGAAGCCTCTGGGCCCGCAAGGCTAACAAGCGTCTTACATTTTATAATTTTACAGTTTCTCAGTGTTTGTGGTGGTTGACCCTCCAGTGGCTGGGCACAGAGGACAAGCCTGTCTGGGAGCATTTTGACTTCCAGAGGCCACTCTGCTGGTATGCAAGGCATGACTTTTTTAAAAAAAAATTATTAATTTATTCATATTACATCTCGATTGTTAGCCCTTCCTCTGTTTCCTTCCATTCTTCCCTCCCTCCCACTTCCCCCCTTCTCCCCTCCCCTATGTCTGTGATTGAGGGAGACCTCCTCCCCCTATATATGCTCTTAGAATATCGAGTCTCTTCTTGGTAACTTGCTATCCTTCCTCTGAGTGCCACCAGGCCTCCACATCCAGGGGACATGGTCAGAAAAGGGGCACCAGAGTTCGTGTGAGAGTCAGATCTCACTCTCCACTCAACGGTGGAGAATATCCTGTTCGTCGGCTAGGTCTTGGTAGGGGTTCGAAGCTTACTGCCTATATTCTCCTTGGCTGGTGCCTTATTTTGAGGAGGACCCCAGGACCCAGATCTGTCTGTTATAAAGTTCTTATTGTAGGTTTCCAGGACCCTGTGGGTCCTACTATTTCCCCATTCTTCCAGCACGGCATGACTTTTAAGGCAGTTGTGGGACCAGCCAGTGTCCCCTGCTGGCTGCATTGAAACAGGTCCCTGATAGAGCTGACTCAGGCTGGACCCCAGCCGGAGGGGGCATCACAGATCCCTGTTTCCTTGTCTCAGGTCAGCAGCTAAGGCCTGGAGTATAGTTTTCTACTGTAGCTGAGCCTGTCTGGAAGGCTCCTCTTGGCCTTTAAAGATTCTAAAAACCATTTTTACCAGTTCCTGTATGGGGGTTTAGGGTCCGTCCTCAGCCTTCTAATTAAGATGGCCGTGAGATTGCAGTCTCTCTTAAGAATATTTAGATAGAAACTCTTAGCTTGGTGTGGTAGTGCATGCCTTTAATCTCAGCACTGGGGAGGCAGAGGCAGGCAGATCTCTATGAGTTCGGGGCCAGCCTGGTCTACAAAGTGAGTACAGGACAGCCTAGGCTACACAGAGAAATCCTGTCTCTACCAAAAAAAAAAAAAAAAAAAAAAGAAAGAAAGAAAGAAAAAAGATAGATACACATTGTTTAACTTTGAAGATATGTATAAGATGTTAACGTTTAAAAGGCCTATAGTTTATCTTACTTATTAAAGACTAAGACTTTGGGTTTTTATCCCTGTTAAGTTGAAGTCTTAAAAATCATAAACACGGTCCATAAAAAGAGAGCAGAACAGTTTCCTATATGATTTAGTTTGTAAAAATTCCACAGCTTATAAAAGTCTAAAGCTATATTATAGATTAATAGCACTACCATATTCAGAAAATAAGGCTAAACATATTTCTGAGGCAGTGGTTTTTAAGCTTTTGAGAATGAAGAGAGGGCATAATAATTAAGTTTTAACCTTGTAAACAAATGAATGTGGCTAGAATTAATATATCGCAGTTTCCGGGGCTGGCCATATAGTAGAACATTGTAGAAAAAAATTTAAATTGTATCAAACCCATTAGCCAGGAAGTCTGTAGTTGAATCCAGAGCATCTAGTGACAGGAGGAACAGCATTTATCTATTCTTCTAAGAATTAGCCAATTAGAATGACAAAATAAAAGTGTAAAGTTTCAGGATTCAGACCTGGGACAAACAGTGAGATGCCTATTTAACATGCAAAAGTCCTGGCCTCAGCTTCTCTCAGCATCCTCAGCGCCTATCCAGCTCAGGGGCGTGGCTTCCTGCCCTCTTCCCATCCTCCCCAGAGGCTCTTCACTATATAATCCAGATATTTTGGTTTTCTCTCCCTCTCCCTACAGGCCTGGCTGTCCTGGAGCTCTCTTTGTAGAGCAGGCTGGCCTCGAACTCACAGAGGTCTGCCTGCTTCTGCCTCCTGAGTGCTGGGATTACAGGTGTGTGCTTCTAAGTAGTTTTAGAGATAATAGTAAGGGGACTGTAGTATTTGGGGTCCCAGTTGATCTGGAGACTGGAGTGATGGTTGGTCACAGGCAGAGGACTCTGACTCCAGGCCCCACCCACCCCCATGCCCCTACCCGTCCTGGGTAGGAGCGGCTTTCCTAGAGAGTAGGAATAGTGTGTGTGCAGGTTTGTTTGTTGGAAAAGGCCTCCCTCGAAAGCGCATGCCTTTGGAATATGTAGGGGATGGGTAAGTGGTAAGTGATCAGGTGATTTCTCAGATATTGTAGAAAAACAAAGAGCAGACTGCCTTTGCTTAAGCAAGGAGCTGCACAGTATCTTAAGAATCAAAGGAAAAGGATGGCAGGCTTATGTCAAATATAAAAGAAAAATGGAGGAAGGAAAGGAAGAAGTACAGTAGGGTCAAAAAGATAAGTTTGATGTAACAGGTATCAGGAAATAACTTCTGATCTGTTAACTCTGTGCCAAACTTAAACAAATAGAGCCGTCCTATCTAGCACTTCTGTAACCACCAGGCTTTACAACACCAAACTTAAAGAGAACACATATAGTTAAAAGAAAACTGATTTTATCATAATGTTTATTTTTTTAGTACTCATGAAATTTGCTGCTTGCTCGATTTCTTTCTTTTACTTCAATATACTTATGTAATCAAGGAAGACTTTAGAAAAATAATGTATCCTAAAAGGCTGTGTAATCAATGATTAAACTTTCTGAGGAAATGATTTTGTGTATAAATAAAGCCTTTGAAGAGACACAGGTTCTCAGAGTAGGTCAAGCCGTGGTGAGATGTGTTTCCTCTCTGTCCCATCTCTCATGATATGAAACTCAATGGGGTCCCACGTCTGACTATTTCCTCTTGCTCTTGCATGTGCCCACTTCAAGCCTTGCCCTCACCCAGGGATGGACCCTGGCAGGTGTTGCAGTGTCAGGTGGGCAGCCGGGGATAGGTGTGCAACTGGCTTCTGAGGTATGTGAACAGTTTGCTCGTATAGCCAGAAATGGGGGCGTAGCAAAGATGTGTGCATCAATTGTGGAGTTTTCACCAGAGAAGACTGCTAAGCCAGTAGGAAGTATTTAATAGCCAGTCTGTGACTACACTGGGTGCTCGGGATCCCAGTGTAGCACTGAGCCTTTCTCAGGGTGAGCTTTTAAACACACACACACACACACGCACACACACACACACACACACACACACACACACACACACACACACACGTGTTTTGGGTTGACATGCTCCAGTTAACAAGAAGAGTTAGCCAGAAGCGGAACTACGGAAGCCAAAAAGCAAGGTTAGTACATTCAGAGACTTTCCCAGAACTATATGGACTGCGATAAGTCTTTGGTTTGGTTTTGGCAGATGGTGCTGTCTACATGCTGAGTTTTTCAGCCTGAACAGTAAGGACATCTGTCATGGAGTCAGCTGAGCTAAGGTCTGAGGGCTGGTTACACTACCCACTGGTCTTAGTGAATGAGTCAAATCAAATGCAGGTCCCTGATGTTAATCTAATCAGAAGGAGAATTAAAGGCCTGGCCAGTGCTGATAGCACAGTAGCTAGCCAGGGGAACCAAGAGAACAGACCAGTATCTATTATTTCCCCAACCATGGCAATTAAAAAATTACTCCTGATCAATTAGCATAGAAACAACAGGTTTTATCCCAAAGCCAGACATAGGGTTTTGTTGGTTGTTGTTTTGGTTTAAGCACATGAGAAGTAAGTCTAGGCCTGTCCAATTTTGTAGTATCATTTCTGCAAGGGAATTTTAACTATCATTTTGATACCTGATCAACCTGTCTGTTTAGTTTGAAAAACATCAGAAGAGGTATGTTTAGTCAACCACCCCACCATGTAGCCTCAGGGGCTGTTACCCAGGTGAATTGGTCCATGAGGCTCTACAATCCAGAGACAGTCCATTTGGCAGCAGCGTCTGTGGCTTCCACTTTCTTGACATGGGTGTGGTGGATCCATGGTGTGATGGATCCACACAGTAAGAGTGGACAGAATCACCTTGTAGGGTCCTTCCCAGGTTAGTTCTAGCACCCCTTTGGCTACCCGCTTGACCCAGATGGTATCATTGGACTTGAATAAGAGGAAGCTGGTGGTGGATTCAGAGGTCAGCTCGGTCTCTCAGATGGTCCAATGAATGGCGTCTATGGAGAACTGGAGGCCTGTAGTGACTTGAGAAAGGAATGGTTAGAGAGTTCTGCCAACTGCTGGTCTCTGAGCTGAGAAGCCATGGGGGAGGTCTTCCAAACAAAACCTCATGGGAGGGGGGTAAATCCCTCCCCATAGGGGTGTAGTGGGTCAAACTAAAGGAAGGAGGCCTAGCCATCCTTTGGTGACTCTAATGAGAGTTTTATTAATTTTTCTTTCAATGTCTTGTTTATTTATTTATTTTCCTGGCCAGAACTCTGAGGTTGATATGCACAATGAAGCTTTCTATCTATGTCTAAAGCTTTAGCTATTACTTAAAAGCCAGGCCATTGGTGGACCTCATTGCTAGGGGGAAGCCAAATCATGGGACCAGGTTCTGGAGGAGATTTTTAGCTACTATCTGAGCAGTTTCAATCTGGGTGAGGAACACTTCTACCCACCTGGAAAAGGTGTCTATAGAAACCAGCAAGTACATTTATCCTCCCCTGTCAGGCCAGTCTCAGTGAAGTCAGTTTTCCCAGAGTTCCCCCGGGGTGTTGGTCTCTCATTCGGACCCTTTCCTGGGTGAAGGCTCTCTGTTTTGAATTCACTTGAGCACAAACCTGGCATCTGCTTGAGACATCCCATACTAGGCTGCCCGGTTCATTTCCTTCTTAC